>NW_023336555.1:0-88000 GCF_012971845.1 Lasiodiplodia theobromae | reverse complement strand
TTCCGCTAGCAGCATGTCCGTCAATCTGTTCACCACCAAACGAACTCGTCGCTTCCCCCCCCCCCCTTTTTCCCCCCCCCCCCCCCCCCCCCACAACGCCCACGTCTTTCCCCCGCCGCCACGACCTTCGCGCCGCTGACTTAGACATCTACAAACAGTCTCCCGCCTCTCCTCGCCTCCTCCAGCAACTCTCCCACCAACGGCCCCTACGCCGACACCCCCTCCATCGTCACCTACCGCCACTACGCGACGCTGTACTTCATCATCATCAGCACCGCCACCGAGTCGCCGCTCGCCCTGCTCGACCTGATCCAGGTCTTCGTCGAGGCGTTGGACCGCCTGTTCGAGAATGTGTGCGAGCTGGACCTCATCTTCAACTTCGAGACGCTGCACGCGACGCTGAGCGAAATGATAGTAGGAGGCGTGGTCGTCGAGACGGGGCTGGAGAGGGTTGTGCAGGGCGTAAAAGCACAGGGGAGGGTCGCGAAGAGGCCCGGTGGGGAGTCGAGTGCGTTTGGTGCGTTTGGGAGGGGAGAAGGACTGTGGGCGGCGCGGTGAAGAGGAAGGGGAATGTCCACATAGCGGTGGCAGGCTCAGAAGTCATGGTCCGACTGGATACGGCGTAGAAACAAGAGGCGCGCACAAGGAATCTCGCTTGGTAGCATCAGACTTGGTGGTTGCGCCTCTGCATTACAGGTCGTCCCTGGAAGTTCGTAGGGCGGTGCCATTAAGCTAAGCAGTGATGGAAGAACGGAAGAGGACTGGTAGCGTGAAATGATCAAGATAGACAGGATTCGGTCACAGGTATAGATGGTTGGGTAAAGTCAGGGCATTTCACGCGTTGCATTGGCATTTACTCTTTAATGTCACAGTGCGAATATAAAGCTCCCACGTCACGCCGCTGTCCAAGATAACCTCAACTCTCTTTGGCCCGGCAATAGAGCGATGCTATACCAACTTTGGTAGCTGCGACTGGTTGTTGGTCTTTTGTGAGCTCTATTGACGCCTTAATGCTTCTGATGTCCCATTTTGACGGTCTCGCTTGGTTCAGTCCCAGCATTACCTGTTTCCTTCCCCCCCCCCTAGAATCAAGACATAACGTTGCACATCATCATTTGTAATCTTGGCTGCTCACAATTCTGCATATAAGAACGTGCATACGGAATCAACTCAGAGTTCGTATGAAATATCAGATATACTTGAACTAACACTTTAAAAACTCGCAATCTTTGAAAGCAACAAGAAACCGGTAGCCAGTCAGTCCTTCGATCATTGTCGTCCCTAGAAATGAACCTGCAGCCCTCTGCTGTTGGAGGGTTGCCGTGAAGAGCATTTATATTCAAGCTGTCTTGAGCGAAAGAAGGACACACGGTCATGTGGGTCTCCTCAAAGTCAATGAGCGCGAGACCGCCATCTGCAGTGCAGCCTCCTACAAATGAGATGAGATAAATTAGGCAACTAATGGGCCCTACGATGACTGTGGAATCCTTAGCGATCTTGTAAGCTTCTTGCATGAGCTTTAGTACTACCTGGACGCTTGCGGCATATTCGTGATCTCCGGCTCTGGGAATATTTTCTATCCTTTCAATTTATTGGAGTGCCCCTAACATGTTCATGAAGCCACGTTCCGGTCCATGCATTTAAAGGCTGTGGGCCAAGAATCGACTCTATTCACCGCGGCTTCGCGCACCATTTCCTGTGATGCAACGTCCGGGAAATCGCAGAAACTACTCTTTTGCTTCGTTGGTCTTTTCTCCAAGCAAAAGGTAATACTGTCACTAAGCGGAATAACACGAGGCTGAAGTGATCATATATCGATTTATACCATCTCCCACGTAACATGTGAGAGGAATGATGCCGCTCCTCATCAGAAGCATAAGGTGGTGGCTTGCCTGAAGTTTCATAAAGCTGTTGATCTCTTTTACGTCCCGCTCTGTCTTACCACTGAACTCCGCGCGAGCGAGCGCAGTAGGAAGCTTGCTAAGCTTAACACGAAGAGGAGCGACAAAGTGTAGTTTGCCGACCAGAATTGGTCTTCAGAATGTTTCATAGGATTCTTTGGTGTACCGAGGAATTGTCCGATCCCACATTTTAAATCGGCCCAGGAAGACGGCCAGTCGAGTATCACCTGCCCCATCAGTCACTTGCAATTTGTCCGGTCTACGAACATCACTGTGTAGAGAGGATTTACTGGTCATGTGACAGACCGGCGTACTTTTCCAATGCTCATATATCCAGAACAGTTCCGAGTAAATCAGTTGCCTCATCTAACCGTGCTTACTTTAAAACCCCAGCTCGATTCTGGTTCCAACAACTCCGTACTCTAACAGCACCGTGGTGCTTGAGGAGCACATTGAATATACACATCCTACTGTATTTGCGACGCGACTGCCGCTCCCTCTGTTTGAGGAGCGTATCGGCCCCAATACGCTCCTCAGACAGAACTTCATCTTCCATCTACCGCGCACCCTCTCGGTGCCCCTCCATTACTAGTTCATAAAAGTCCCCATCAAAGTCTCTTAATGCTGTCTTACAGTTTTATTCAACAGCGAGTACAGCGCATTATTGCTTCTCAGTGAGCCTGCGCTTGATCTCTGCGTACGGTATGCAGGTCGACCGATTTGGATACAACGGCGATCACCCGGTTAGAGACCACACTCGACCCAGCAAAGTCGATCCTAGATCACTTAGGTTCTCACCCGTAAGGGATTCTGGAACCACATTCACGTTGAGATAGGTAGGAAGGGGGCGATCTGTGTCTTGGCTTTTATGTGACACAAGACAGACTTGATACACATGACCTGGCCTGCCATCTTCAGCAGATGTGCACATCGTGTGGTAGAGCTAGCGTTTAATTAAGCTTTGTATGGATATCAAAAGAAGCACAGGAAGTTTTAAGTGAGGATTAAGTTCAGCACCTCCCATTGCAGGAACCTTCACAATGAAAAGAGACGCCGAGAATGCAGTTGAAAAGTCTTCCTTGGCTAACACCAGCAATTTCCGCTCTCATTCGCTCTCAATTTTCCCATTGTCCTCCATGTCCGACCCGAGGAACTTCCTTTCGCCAATCTACGAAAACATCACCCCCTCCGGGGACTCTGCCCAAAACTTAAACAGCGCCTCGCTACTCCACGCACCTCTCAACAACGCGCTGACACATCCAGCCCGCAACGCCGCCAGTATCACGATCCTCAGTCCCGCATGGATGTTCTCTCTTCCCGCACCTTCTCTGAAAAAGCGCTGCGTCTTGCCGTTTTCGTGGTACAAGCCCTCCAAATCCACGGGAAACGACTGAGGCACGCCAAAAGCGCCGGGAACGAGGATGCAAGAGGCGGGACGGGAGAATGTGATGACCTTGTCGAATGGTGAGTTTTGCGCAGGACCCGGTGTCGTGGCAACCAAAGTCAGGGAGGAGCTAGTGGATGGGACGGTGGTGGTGGCCGTGGTGGCAGGCGAGAGGTGCTTGCAGCTCTGCATGACGAGGTTGCGGAACTCGGCGTCGGTGATGAAGAGAACGCTGACCAACTCGCTGATGATCTGTTCCTCGGAGCTGCGCCTCTGCTCTGTGAAAGCTCGGAGGGCGTAGAAGAGCGCGCTGGTACCAGCGCGGTTGATCTCCTGGCGGTTGCTTGCTTTGATGGCTGGGTCCAACACGTTGGTAAGCTGCTCACGGCTTTGCTCCGTGTTGGCTATGAAATGCATATTTGTTTGCATGTGCTCGAGAAGGCTATGGAGGTCGCTGGCGGCGGCGGTGAAAAAGCGCCAAAGACGAGGGGCCCGATTTCGGCCGAAGAGGTAGCCTTCCGGATGCCACTCTAGCTCCAGAAGACGTCGGGCTAGAAGCTGTGCGTCCTTTCGTTGTAGCTTCCAAACAGTATTATCCGTAGCCGTGGGGCTGTTGGAAGGCAAGACAACCCAGGGAATAGAAGAAGGAGCTTTGTAGGGATCCGAGGGGTCTAACGGAACCTCTTCAAGACCATGAAGAGTTTGCGTGCCTCCACCAAAACGACGTAGGATATCGAGAGGGGGACCATTGGTGATATCGATCTGAACAAGTTTGCAGAATCGTACCCGTGAGCCCGGGGTAACTTGATGCTCAGAGTCAACCGAAGTCTGGCGAGAAAATGATGCCATAGCGATATCGCCGTTGGCGTTGGTTTGCGTTGCCTGTCCACTTTCGTCTTGAGATGACCAGGTCTTTGGCGGCTCGGGGTCGACTATGCTGTAGACTTTCCCTTCTCCAAACGGAATGGCACCTAGCGCAAGCCAGAAAAGGCTTCGTAGTGACAGTTTATCAGGCTCTATGGATTCCAGGTATTGAATGTCGTGAGCAATAAAATTGCACGCGGGGACGGGGCGATTCCGGGATGGGACGATGGTACCAGTAATTCCGCGAAGTGGTTCCCGTTGCTCGGCAGCAGGTTGCGTTATTGAAAGACCTCCCAATGTATGCTGATGGCTTCGATCTGTGCCTGCTCCAGGAGCTGCGTCCAGCAATCGAGCAGACCCCACAATAATGCTGTCTTCACGGCGAGAGCCGTATCTTCCGACCAAACCGAACATTAAGATCCAGAGGCGATGCACAGGCAGGAAGGTTTCATTTCGTTCGATACGCAGCGTGTCGCCCCTCTCAATGGGGAGTTGCGGGTAGGCTTCCAACAATTTGCCAAGTCTGACCCATGAGGTAGGTGACCGGCTTTTCAAAGCCGCAGAGTTCACGTCAAGGACCAGTGGAGTGTCACCTTGATAGACTGGTTCATCTGTTGGGCCCTCCTCTTTGATCACTTCGACAGCTTTCTGAAGGCGCTCTCGTAGGGAAGAAGCCTTTGAGCGAGGGGCGGCATTCGGATCGGGATGCTTCTCTTTGTTGAAATTCGGTTCGTAGGCAAGAATAGGTGCCTTGACTCGGCGGAGGATTCTGATGGATTTGCTCACCCTCAACCCCTGGCTTATGTATCCAGAGCTATCGCGGACGCTGTTCAGAGCCTGGTGTCGCTCTGTTTTGGAAGCCTTATAAACAAGCAAAGGCCCGCCCACAAAAACCACAGCCACGGCTACAACGGCAACGGCAACCCAGATGCCGACCGAGGTCGCGACGTTGGACCGGTCACTCATGTCCATAGCATAATTGACGATCCTAAGGGGTGCAGGGTGGAGAGGGACAAGTTTGTTATTGATTCGAAACAACCGGCGAGGCTGAGGCTCAATTAGATGAGGTGTCGCATGCTGACCCACAATGGGGCGGGTGGCATATGCGGGATCCCGGTGTGCTGTGGTCTGCGGCACGGCCCCGTAGCGTCGCGTATGCAAAGCTTGGGCGCTTACTTCGTGGCACCACAGAACAAGGCCAATTGGATAAGGGAAACGTGACTTTTGAAGAGCCTCAGTCCTCAGCTGAAAGAGCGAACCGTCTGAGTGCAAGGCTGCACCTCGCTTAGAAAGCAAAACATGTGCAGCTGCCAAGCACAGCGGTCACCAGGCTGGAAAGGCGGATTCCAATCACTCAAGACGTGGTGAATGGCATTGCCGCATGGTAGACAGTTCAGCGACGCGTGATGGCCATTCACGCAGGTCTCGGAGGGGGCCTTAGCTGGCGCTCACGGGCTCGGGCCGAGAGGAGAAGATGATCTTGTGCCGGATGATGTCCACAATCTCCAATTCTTCTTGTCCGTCTTCCTCACTTGTGCCAGGCTTCCGCTGAATGACAGCCACAGGCTTGGGGAGCTCCTTGACCTCGCCCGTCATACGCTGGTGCTTGCCGACGTACATGTGGACGCGCTTCATCCAGGCCTTGTTCTCGGGCGGGTCGCTGGGCGAGTAGTTGGGAAAGACGAGCCTGCCAACAGCCATGTGGGCGTCGGAAGCTGAGGGAGCATCAGGTTCGGGTTGTGTGGCGGACGAGTGAATGGTGCCTTGGATTTCGAGCATTGCAAGGCCCGAGGGCGTTTGCAGGAGTTGTGGCAGCGGGTTTTCGAGGCCAGACGCAGCCTCCGATGCCGCAGAGGGAGGATGAAGTGGAACGCTGGGCATTGTGGCGGAGTGAACGTCGAACGCGACGCGGAGTTGCAGGGTTTCGCGGTGGAGGAGGAAAAGTGCTCGGGTTGACGCGTGTGACGCGCCGTGTGAATGCGAGACACGAGAGGAAGCTGCGGCACCCCGGCTCCGCCACCTTCTCACTAAGCCTCGACCTCCACTCCCAAGTCGCTCTTGGGCCTCCATCATTGGCTCCTCCAAAGCGCACAGGGCCGATAAGTCGGAGCCATATGCATTTTCTTGCAAAACCTCCTTACACGAGTCATCCGGGCTGCCAATGAAAAGAGCCCGATACGGCTGGAAACTCACTCATGTGCCCGGCCTGTCTCGACTTTGAGAATACGCCGTACCTCGTCTTCGCACTCGGAGCTCGTACTCATAGATTATTAAGACACGTAGTCTATCGCTTTACTCAATCGGGTATTCACGCGTTCCCAGCATTAGACTGGCTTCTTACCCTAAGCGGCAAAGGCCTCCCGTATCGCCTTGGCTCAGACTTCTGGGCTGTAATTACGCGCAATGTCGAAACCTAATCCCTTGCTCCAGCCTGATTTTCGAGTCATTAGGCGCCTGCTCTCAGTGCCAGTATAACAAACATCTCTCCTCTTCCTCTGCTTCTCTCTGCTTTCCCTGCAAACGGCCCCTGAGAAAACAGATACTCCACCATGTCAATATCGAAGTCGGCCATTCTCCCCAACTACGATCCCAAGATTCATGAGGGTCTTCAACTTACTTCGCCCTACGACCCCAAGATATCTGAGGCCCTGCAACCCGTCATACAAGAGCCCAAGTATTCGACAGACAATAACTGGCACGAGGCTCCCCAAGTCATCCTCCACGATGAACCAAAATTTCTTGCAGAAGATTCCGCTATTAGCCCGGCGTCGCCTTTTACTCCGACAACTCCCGCCCCAACTTACCGCACATATCCAATGAACCGTGGAAGCGAAGACCAGATATCCTTGACAAGAGCACCTACCGCCGACTTACAAACAATCGATCTTGAAAAGAACAAGACAAAGAACAAGAAGCAAAGGCGAATCTGCGGCTGCACACGAACCGTTTTCTGGCTTTCTCTTGCACTGGGTGTTGCCATTTCCGTCGCAGCTTCTCTTGCCGGCGGTCTGCTCCCCGTGAGCAACAAGAAGGGCGATTCGGCGAATCAATGAACTAGGTCGGTAGGTGAGGCAAGCAGCTGCACATTGCTTTATCGACAATTACTGATGTGGAGGCCTACAGCTATCAGACGCAGCAGCGACAGTTTATTATTAGAACTACCAGGGCCGTCCCGGCGACACCTGAAGTAGAATCGGACTATTACTTCTTCGAGGAAAGGACAACGAAGCCTTCGACTTGCAATCGCTGCATTCTGTCGAAACTGCTTTGGTTTTTGCATATTCAGGGACACCCGCTCCGACAGATTGATCCAAAAGAGGCAAAGTCTTCCTCAACGCCCACACTGTTTCTCCAGCTTCCACGATCCATTGCTTCTATGGCTCACTGGTTTCGCTTACCAAACTGTCTTGGCGTCGCTCTTTTCTCCAAGGGGCTTCACGTTCCCAACCACTGAGCAAGCGCCGGAGGATTCCCCTGCATGCTGTACTACAATCGGTCATCGGAAAGCCAAGGCGCCGTCAACGGTCTAGGTGACATCCAGCGCCAAACTCAACCAGTCGGTTTGATTCCTCGTTTGCGCTGGTACTCTATACGATCACTTGCAGCTTTGAGGTTGAACATCCAATCATCTCGGACACACCAAGCAGGTTTTTCGAGCTTGGCTGCCACTCATATGTGGTCTGGATCTGAATCATTCGGCCCCCAACTCTAGGCGTCGAAAATCCGATCATTGGCTTTGGGATCGCAATTTCTCTCTTGGAGCTTCACTGCAACGCACCTATCTGGCCTAAACCCCTACCAACGTAGGAGTGATGCCTACCAGGATTGCACTTTTGTAACTTTTTCTGACATCTTCCAGTCATGGGCGAAAATAGCATGCAGTCACAGGCTGGCGAGGTTGCGGGGTCACTTGTGGAACAATACAACTCGTATAGATAGATGGGACAACGTCATGATCGTGCAACAAATTTGGGCTGTTCTTTGATTGACGCAAGGCAACACTGTTGCATGCTTAATTTAGCCTTGGCTTAGCAGCGGCCATCAATTTCCTTTTAAAACACTCGAGTATCTCTTTCCATCGTGCTCGACGCCAATTTCAGTACTGAAACCCTCACACTGCCCACCTTGAGACATGGACAATCATCCAGATCATCCTTCTCATGACGCATCGGCGGCAGCAGAGAACAAGCCCATCGATTCCGCCAACACAAGAAGAGACTACGACAGCCGCGCTCTTGAAGCTCCCCAGCTTTACCTCGAGGAACCAAAATATCCTGCCACCAACACCTGGACCACCACCGCCCCCGAGGCCATCACATCCAACGACAAAGAAGTCTCCTCTTCCCAGCAACCACCTCACGCAACACGCCACAGACGCATCCTCGGCTGCACTCCCACAACATTCGCCCTCCTCACCCTTCTCATCATCATCCTCATCGGCGCCGCGGTCGGCGGTGGCGTAGGTGGACATCTCGCAACCGCAAACCAACCCACTACAACCATCACCTCCACCGTGACAGCGAACCCGTAAGCAACCCCCATCTTCTCCCCTTCCCTCCCCCCTACCCCAACCACCCCGCCCCATCCCAAGATCCCACCCAGCTCTAACCCAAAAAAACCCCCCCTCAGCGACCCCACCTCCCACTCGCCCTCTTCCTCCCCCAACACCACCACCGCAACCGCAACAGCCACCCTCCCCTTCCACTTCACCCTCTACGCCTCGCCGTCCTTCACCGGCTCTGCACAGAACGTGTCGGCCGCCGGCAACGTGTCGCTGCCGTGGCGGGCGCGCAGCTACGTGTGGGACCAGCAGGGCAGCGGCTGCTGCGCGCTGTTCTGCCGCGAAGGGCGCGACGTCGGCTACCGGTGCAACGACGTGACGTACCAGGACGACGTGAGCGGCGGCGGCGTCGACGGTGTGGCGGTGCAGTGCGGCGGGAATGAGGATGGCGGGAAGGCGCCGCCGGGGGTGTGGTGTGAGGGGAATTGAAGGTGGGAAAAACGGAGAGAAGGAGGAGGGGTTGGTGGGCAGTTAAAGTTCTTTTCAAGGGAGATTATGATTAGGGACTGTTCTCATATATTTGGCTTTTGCTTTACTTCTCCCCATGATAGTGCCGTGTATATCTGCTCTCACCTTCGCAGAACTTCCTCTCCCTTGAGCCTTGCCGTATCATCCATCATTTCTCTATTCTAATCCGTACAGGAACTCTTCGTTCTCCAGATCAGCGAGCTTCTCCTTCACTAGCCACGCTGGTACCGCCTCCCGCAGACGCAGAATGTCCTTCCGCTGCTTCCGAATGCCACGTTTGCGGGTGGCCATGGCATCCAGCTTCTTGTATCTCTCCCTCTCCAACAGCTGCATTTCCTTCTCGTGTCTCTCCTTCTCCAGCAGCTGCATCTCCTTCTCCCACTGCATATCCCTCTCCCGTTCTATCTCCTCCTCCCACTGCACCTGCCTCATCCGCTGCAGCTCTTTCTCCAGCTCCTCACGCAGCTCCACCTCCCAAGAGCTCTCTTGTGGGGCGTCGATCTCCATCCAGCTCTCTGACAGTGGTGGTGAGGATGAAGGTGAAGGCGACAGTACCAGTGAGGGCGAAGGCGAGCCTGATGGTGATAGTGTTGGCGAGGCTGGAGGGAAGTAAGGTGGTGACGAGCCTAAGAGCAAAGGCGAGGGCGATGCGGCGGGTGACTTTTGAGGCGTGAGGAAGCGAGGAACTGCCGCAGAGATTGGTTGGGGGTGATGAACGACCAGCGGTGGTGAGGAGTTCATGGCGCTTGGGGTGTCGCTGCCATCGTGCTTCATTGGCAGATGAGTCGCCTGGGAATCCGGAAATCCATGCTCAATAGCAGTGGCTGAACAGCTCCGCGTCAACAGAGCCATCTGCTGCTCATCATCGACATTTGAGGGCACTGAGATGGAGCGGTATTCAGTCATGGCGGCAGTTGAATAGATCGATCGCAATCGGATGCCGATGGTATAGATGTGTGAATGGCAGAGAGCGATGCCGTATGGCGGATCAGAGGATGTGTTGCTTCAAGCTTGTCGGAGTGTCGATTGGAAGAAGAAGAAGAAGAAGTAAGAGAGTCGGAGCAAAAGATAGAGCCCTTATACGCTAGGGTAGACAAAACTCCTATTGTTCCTGGAGACACCAACGGTAGCGAAGACCCTTTTTATAAAAATTTTTACGGAACCAGGGACTTAGTTTTAACTACAATAGCAACAATAGCTATTGTTGCGGGGTGGGTCTATTGTTGCAGGTAGGCCGGCCTTTTGCCGCACTTCACCTCTCCAAGTAAGAGCCACACGAAAAAATCGCTGCACCAATTTGCCATGTGAAAAAGAATTGAACTAAAGATGCTAATAGTTCAAATTAATAATCAACGTTCTATATTGAAGCAGCACCTGCTACCATCCAGCAACGTCGCCGATGCCGATTCACTCCCGCAACCCGGTCATCCTCTCACTGACCTCCCAAAGCTGCTTCTCCGCCTCCACGTCTCCCTTGGCCCATGGCGCATATGTGATATCCCTCCTCTTCCACACACCAGTCTCCTCGTCCATCTCTGCCGGCGCCGCCTCTCCACAATCCTCGCAGTACAGCCCGCCCTTCCCCTCCAATGCCTTCGCCGTCGCGCACCACACCGTCGTCGCAGCGCCCTGCTCGGGACTCTTGAAAATATGGCGCATCTTCTCGTACGCCTTCCTTTCCTCCTCGCTTATATTGTTGAATAGCCCGGTGAAGATGCCGCCCGGATTGACACTGAAACCGTGAACGGGACGACTGCCGGTGCCATACAGGGCGTCCAGACGGTTCGCATGCAGGACGTTTGCCGTCTTGGCCGCGCCGTACGCTTTCCAGGGATTGTAGCCGCGGCGCTCCCACGACAGGTCGGACAGGTCGATCTGGCCGTCAGAATGGGCCTTGTGGCCGGCGGACGAGAGGTTGACGACTCGGCTAGCGAATTCTGGCGTCGAGCCCGCGGCGAGAGCGGGCAGGAGGAGCGAGGTCAGTAGGAAGTGGCCGAGGTGGTTCGTAGCGAACTGGCTTTCGTAGCCGTCGGAGGTGAGGGCATGGGCGCTGGCCATGATGCCGGCGTTGTTGACGAGGACGTTGAGCGTGCTGGACTGCGCGAGGAAGTCCGCGGCTGCGGCGCGGACGGAGTCGAGGGAGTCGAGAGAAAGCGTGATCAGGTTGATTGGGCTGCGGCTGGGCGAGGTGGACAGAATGGAGGAGCGTGCGGCTTCACCTTTGGCCACTGTTCGTACGCCTAGGTAGAGGGTTGCACCGGTGGCATGTAGTGCACGTGCAGTCTCGAGACCAATGCCTTGATTGGCGCCTGTGATGAAGATGACCTTATCGGTCCATTTACCAATCAGGTTTTCATCTTCGATGATTTGGAGCGCTGTCGGTCTCTGATCTCCAGGCCCGTTAAGGGAGGTATGAAGGTGGGCGTAAGGGGTGATGCGTTCAGACATGAGTGGGGTTCGCGGGGTTGGAAATATTAAGAGGTAGGACTGTAGAAGCGGTGCTACTTTGTATGGGCCCTTTGAAATTCGGTCGTCAGGTGAATTTTATACAAAGACTCGAGCATGGATGCTGAATCCGGAGGAGGCTGTTAAAGCCGGAGGATGCGGAGTTAAGCTGCGCCGTGGACTTACTACACAGTCAGCTCGTAGTTTCGTCCGTCAAAGAGTGTAGAAGGCACTGCATGTCCCAATTTTCGTACAACCAGTCTTGCGCTAGATAAGAGAAGCGGGAGTAGATCGGGTATAGGACAAATAGCGGACGAATAGGCATCGCGTTCCTGCATCGACGGCCCGTTTTTGTTCCCTTCCAGAAGGGCATGCTGCCTGGTTGGTCGATCATGGGGCCAGATCCTGCAGCTATCCCAGCACACAGCCATTCATCATGGACGTACGTCCTGAAACAAACAACCGGCGAAACGCAGGCAGTGAGACTGAAACGGTAACGGTAGGAGGGTGTAAGCTGAGCAGCATAATCGCTGCACCACACTGATAAACTTGGCAAGGCAACCACAAAATGCAGATGGCGAGTAGTCGCTGTTGCAGGTAGCAAGAACGAAGCTCGTTGCGGGGTTTGTGTGGTGTTGAGGAAAGGGAAGCAGCGATCGTCGGCTAAATTCTCAAGCGAACTGGTCGGGCCAGCGACGCCTCCAGCTTCCACTCCCACTCCCGTCCTCTCGCGGAGCCGCATGTCCAACCTCTCTCACGTGCAGCAGTCACATGGAACGGCATTGACAAACTCAAAGGGCGTCGGAAAAAGCCACGACAGCATTGGCGAGCTGTAGCCGCGTTGGCTGCATCTGCAACGTAAGCGCCAACCGCGGCGGCACCATGCGCAACGACCAGTCCAGACACGCACATCTCTTCTGCTTCTATCAACCCTCACCAGCGAGGCGCCTTATCATCGCGCCTGATTCAGGAAGCGTACCT
This sequence comes from Lasiodiplodia theobromae, assembly GCF_012971845.1. Taxonomy (NCBI): domain Eukaryota; kingdom Fungi; phylum Ascomycota; class Dothideomycetes; order Botryosphaeriales; family Botryosphaeriaceae; genus Lasiodiplodia; species Lasiodiplodia theobromae. The sequence continues at coordinate 75,396 of NW_023336555.1, read as the reverse complement.
GGATGTCGATGGCTGCCTGGATTTTCAGTCGGCTGATCACGATGATGGCGTAACCCTGCATATCATCGCGTCTGGGCCCGCTGCAGCCACCGCCCTCTTTCGTACGAGCCCCGTCCACTTGGTGAAGGGCGACGCGGGGCTCAAAGGGCGCACGGCCTGCGACATGCTGCGTTTGCAACAAAGGGCGACACCTGGCTCCGGATAGACACGGCACATAGCTGTGTCGAGATCGGCGACGCGAACGACTCATTTCCGCAGAGCCGCAACACTCACCGGAATCGCGTATCTTACCCTTAAAGTGGCGAAGGAATAGCAGATGACCCTAATAGCCGTTTCACCTCCTTGCCCGTGCATTGCCGATTCCGAATTCTCACTACCTTGTACCTCTATTTCTGCAACCCACGACGATCCCGCGCCAACACTGGCGTCAATCTGCCGCGGATCATCGGGGTGTCCGGATTAACAACAAGCAGGCAGCAATACGGGGCTTTGCTGGCCACCGATGCCCTTGTACGGCTACGTGGGGTCTACCAGCTGCCTAACATGCCGCCAGATCCAGACCACTCAGCACCACCTGCGTAACAGCTATGCTGCCCTGTCAGATCCTTGACCCCGATACTAAGCTTTTACCCCTATACGCTCTACCTTCCGCAGCTTCAGACCCTTGGGTAGCGTTGGTAAGCGGCCGTCGGATGAAACTCAATGCCTTCTTCCAGCCAACAACTCCATGCACAGTCATTTCCAACCTGTCCGATGACCGCCCTTCGATACGTGTCGATCTAGCAAACGGCGGCCCAAATCCATCATGCCAGGATCGATTGCGCCCTTCGTGCATAACCAGTCCATACGCGAGCGTCATGATCGTCCACGAGTGCAGAGGGACGTACTATCTGCATGCTCCGCTTATATTTTACGAGCCTGGCCTCTACACGTCGTATCTTCTTCTCGAACTCATTGCATCGACACCAACTTCAACTCCACAACCAAAGTCAGTCGACTTGATCCTCCACAGATTAACACTGTCACAATGTCTTACAATAAGAGCAATCCCAATAACATTCAAAAGGTAAGCGTGCAATCCCAACTGGTAACGCGACCCGTAAGCAATAGCTGAAAAATAGAGCAGTCGAACTCCTACTCCTCGAATCCCTCGAGACAGCCAGGGCCCCAGCAATCCGCATCAGGAACAAGTAGTGCGGCATCCGGAAACAACAACGAAAATGAACGTCCATGGGGCCTTAAAAACTATTTGGAACAGCCGCAACGTGACGACCCATACGTTCCTGGTTCGCGTTCGAATCAGAACAACGGATGATCCTGGTGTGTTTGGGAACAACAACAACAACAACGAGTGAATCCACAGGAACTGTCGTTCATTGGAGAAGTCCTCTTGGGCATTAGGGACTTTGATTTGTCCGCGCCTACTCGATCGGCGGTTAGCCTAACGGAGGTTTAATCGACAAGAGGAATGGTCGCGCGGCAGGAACAGATGACTGCGGCTCGATCCGGATCGACGGTTTGGCCGCTTGTGCCTTGCGCTCACATTTAGGGCTGCTATGCGCCGGACCAGGTCGACGTCGCACAACTAGCTCAATTGAAGAAATCGAACTCATTGCTTCTTCTTGTGGCATGTTCGCAGGACTGCAGTGATCTTGGCGTCTGCATCACCGACATCCTTTCAGCTCTGGTGACTTGACCGCTATGAACCAGTCATTATGGCTGAGGTGGCACGGGTCGTGAATGAAATTGGGGTCAGAAAGTGGCAATTCAAGAAGATGACGCGGCGAGGCAGCGGCTAACGAACAAGGCGGAGAGGGACTGAAGACTGCCTTGGCTTCTCAACTATCGCAATCAGCCAACCCCCTTGCGTGAGTGTGGCGTCCTCGGACTCATAAATCATGTTGTGCCGATCGGAGCGGGGTAAGCAATGGTCGAGCTGAGACTGAACACAACATCTTTGACAGCACGACATGGGGAAGCAGAGGCCCCAAATCGCATGGCCCTCGCTGAGGGGGCACGAGAACGTATTTCGAGACGAAAAATCAAAGGAGCCGTCCGCTAGATGCTTCGAACTGTCTTCACGATTTTCTTCTGAGACAGCTCGTTAGGGTTCGCTCATCCGCCGGGCCGCATAATCTAATGCACGATGACTGTTCTGGGCGTAACCGAGCCTCGAAGCGACCATGGACCCACATGATTCCCCGCGAGGGTGTGATCATGTTTCGATCGATGGGCAGCTGAAAGCACTGCTATTCATAGCATTTGTGAGGAGCCGAACGCAGCTTGATTATAACAGGCGCGGGCTCCCGAGCTTCAGCATTCATATTACCCCGTCGCCGACCGATCTCTTGAGCCGAGCCCGGCGCCCTGCCAATTCCTCACCGACTGGTTTACAGACTCACAAATCCTGCACCAGGATGCCGATGAAAAAAGTGAGGCTATCCCCGCCCATGTCGAATGTGCGCTGAATGAATGACAGGTCGGATGCAGCCCTTTTGCCGGGCAGCGCCGGACGGACTTGCACTACGCCGTGCATTTACCAAATCGAACTTGGCTCAACCGGCCAGCTGATGCTCCGCTGCAGTCCTCCATCGTCCACATCGCATGTTGCACCAGCCGCACCTGACCATGCTGGTTCCCAAGGCATACTCGGGCTTGACCCCCATGCTGTGCCGCAGGCAGCACCTCGCGACCCCACGAGGCGGTGCAGCGCCGCCACATCGCGGCGCCGAGAACAAGGCAGCTGCTTCAGCCTCTCGGAAAACAAGTTTCAGGGCTGGCCCATATAGTTCTGTAATCGAGTACGGTTCTAGGTTTTCCCGATTATCTCCATCTGGGCTTCGGCGACTACCGCACCATTTCTGATTGGGCCCTCGCCGGCCGTCCCATCGTCCCGAAGGACTACAGAACATGGTCCAAGGCCGGTGAACGCCTTAGCTTGGAGGCACACTTCCCGTGGTTCCCGTCCCGCCAGCATCGCCCTTCACTTCGCCCACGTCTGTGCCGTCCTCCTGTCGTCCTGCCCATCGTTGAGGGACTTGAGAAGCACACCAAGACCGATGGCCTAAAGCATTAAGGGCCCATATAAACCATAAAACACGACACTCGTTCACCCTTCGCCTGACTTCTCTCGCTTTTCACAAGGTACAGCTCACCGTAAAGTTGACCGGCCGTTCCGATTCTAATCCATCATGTATCAACAGGCCACTCCCACGCTCTTCTCCGTGCAGTAGGTACGAGCCGTCCCGGATCTTGGCTCCAACTAATGGTCTGGGCTGACGATAGCCTTAGTCTTATCGACCGTAGCCGCAACTGCGCTTGTGATTGCAAGACGATCCAGCACAAGCACTCGCTCATCCGTATTTGTTCAAAAGAAGCCCGAACCCAAACGAGCTCACCGACCAGCCCTCGATCTCCGCTAGCTGACTCCTTCTGCGGGCAAACCATCGTTGCATCCGGGAACCAGTTATATCAAACCACGTCGGCACCCGGCATCCAACGTTGTTCGTCACCGTCTTCAGCCTTTCCGGAAGAAAAGGTCGCTTACGTACCCTGGGATTCCACTACTAGAGGCGTCCCGATCTCGGATCTTTGTTCATCCTACCTTCCCGTATCGCCGCATTTCTCGGTCGAGGAAGACCTCATTCAGCCTGAGACGGCTTCCCCCCTCAACACATCTTCCCTCGGCACTTCAAAACCGTTTCGTCAACGCTGTCACGGTCTTCTCAAAAGAGTTAAACAGAAGATGCGACTCCCCGTTCGTGTATCTCACTGTCGACGCAGTTCAAACCCCCATCTTCCGGTCGAAATGGAGGCCCAAGGATCTGGTATACATGAACTGCCTGGCAGTTTTGACGATGGCAGATCCTACCACAGCCATCCAAACAATCAACTCGCATCACAGCCTTTTGGATGCGACTTTGCCATGACAGAACTTTTTGGAGTTGGCTCCTCTTTCCCTGCCGAGTTACCAACCGAACAGAATACCGGCCAGCCTGGAAGCTTCTGCAACACGAGGATGTCGAATGATTCTAGCGGCCTCGTTCTTGGTGGTGCAAATGACTTCTCCTCGCCTGTCGGCCGCTACGAGCTTTTCGTTCCACCGATTCAGGATCACACATCCGCGGTCCTCCAAGATAGCATGCAGCCTCAGCTGAACTTCGTAACACCAACACAGACTCTGAGCTTTTCACAGCCGAACACTGTCTCTAATCCTACCCATCCATTTCCGCGCGGCAACGGACCAAGGAGCCCGAACCCTCCTACGCTTACTCTGCAGACCGAGAACATCCAAGGCAGGAACATCTCCTATCCTTCCTCTAGGCGGCTATCCTGGCAGAGCAGCATATCTTCAAGCGTGCACAGCCAGATCGCCGGTACGACACCGTCATCCGGTACCCGCTTCACCCCTTTCAGCGCCAAGCAATCATCGTTCGGCACACCGTCTTCCTTGTATCCACCAAGTGGGCTCACTCCCTCGAGCGCATACTTGGACCACAGCAAAAATGGCAGATCACCGGATACGGTGCATTTCAGAAGGCGTAACGATAGCGTCGTGACCCCGGAATCACTCATGATGGGAAGCTTCGAAGGGCTTGAGAGTCGCTTCGTCGACCCGCGTCCCATCCCATCTCCAACAATAAACGACAGCATTCCGTTCGCGCCGACTCGAAGCCCTTTCAGCCAGTCCACCCAAGCAGACCAACTGGGCCTCGTTCCACAACCTCTCAACCACCCCCGTGTCCCACAGCAATCCGCCCCACCCGCTCTTCCAACACAGCCACATCCACCACCATCGCAGCACCCACAGACTTCTCATCAGCCCAACGCTCCGCCTCCTCGCGTACTGCCCCCAGTTAGCAGCCCCAGGCCGCAGGCTTCGTGCGATAACAGGTGCCCGAGATGCCACCACCTCTTTACCAGCAAGCCGCGCGACCTCAACCGGAACATCCGGCGGCACCTGCAGCTGGCCTGCCCGAAGCGAGACTCGGTTGCTCCGCGACTGTCTTGCTCGGTTCTCGGTTGCAGGAAGACGTTCGTCAGAGACTGCGCGAAGCGGGTGCACGAGGAGAAGCAGCACGGCATCGCCAGGAGTGAAAGACGCCGAGCGGGTAGGGGTGTGATCGATGGTCTTTCGATCAGGAGGGCGTATAGTGAGGCCTGAGATGGCTGCAGAGGCTGAGGGGTGGTCGTTGCTAATGATCGATATGTGCGATGATGATCTCTAATGATTCTTTTCTTCCTTTGGGGATTCCTTCAAGAGGGCGGTTTGGAGAGGAGTAATAAAAGATGGGTGGTCATTTCTTACTTTCCTACTCGGAGGCTTCAACTGTTGGTCCATATCCTTCCGATGTACATATTAGCAAAAGCAACCTTATCGGCCGTGTTGGTAGACGCCTCTGAGAGGCCTACAGACATGTCCCCTTCCTTTCTAATGCTACGATTTTATTGCTACCTATATCGCCAATCTAAATCGGATATTTTATGTATACCATTGCCCTTTGCAGTTTGAGTGCTGAAGAGTTCGCTTCATGAGTGCAAATCGAGAACTTCTCCCACTTCACACACATCTTGCTCGTCACTCTCAGCTCTCGCCAGCAACCCCGGCAGCTACCGGCTCAGCCCCCAGCACTCGGCCCGCACCACCTCGCGATTACCCGCGCCGCAGAAGTTCACACGAGATAGTTAGCCGCCGGACCCACACAATGCACAGCCATCGGCCCCAGGACCCCACACGCCACACGCGTCATCGCTGTGGCACAGCATGGGCAGTTCGGGGATGGCAGAAAAAAACAAAAACCGAAATGAAGATCAAAAACGGTTTCCTTCATTCCATGTGCGTTCTAGCACCGTGCAACAACGAGGAACGCCTTGCTGCCTAGCGGTTCGACCGTAAGCCCCCTCTTTCTGTGCCGCCCGAGAGTTCGTTTTCGCTCTCTCTATCTCGCTCTCTCTCTCTGCTCACCCCCACCACTCTCCACTTCCCTTCGGCCATCTCCGGTCTATCCGTCCCCGTCTGCCTGCCTGCCTGCCTGCCTGCCTGCCCGCCGCCAGAACACACAAAGGTAAAGAGAAACAAAAAAAAAAAAACCCCCTCACCACGGATACGCCCCCGTATTATGCAAAAACAACCCCTCATCCCCGCCATCCCTACTCCCCTCCAACAACTCCACCAGCGGCGCCACCGACTCCGCCGCCGGCCTCGCGCCGCTGTTCTCCGCACGGTTCGGCGGGCCGAGATTGCTGACGGTGAAGCCCGGGTCGTACGCGTGGACCTTCACGCCCTTCGCGCCTGCACCAAACTCGACGTGCTGGCACGCCGTCACCATGTTCAGGGCGGCCTTGCTGGCGCGGTACTGGGTCGCCTGCAGCGCGTAGATGGGCGACGACGGGTCGAGGCGCCGCGTGATGGAGCCGGCGCCGCTGGAGATGTTGACGATGCGGCGCGGTGGTGGTGGTGATGAGTCTGATTCTTGTTGGGGGGAGAGGAGTAAGTCCGCGAATGCGGCTGTGACGACGGCGGGACCTGTTGCATTCACGTCGAACGACTCGCGCAGCTGCGCGCGCAGGCCAGCGGGCGTCGAGGTGTCGTCGTGCCCGTCGATGGCGGCGGTGCCGGCGTTGTTGACGAGGATGTCCAGACGGCCGTGGGCGCGGCGCACGTGCGCGGCGGCGGCGGTGATGGTCGTGTCGGATGTTACGTCGAGGTGGAGGACTTCGGCGGTGCCGCCGCCGGGGGCGTCCGGGGGGATGCGGGATTGGATGGTGGAGAGGACGGTGGCGCCTTTGGTGGGGTTGCGGGCGCCGAGGAGGACGTGGTAGGTGGTGGGGTGCGTGCGGGCGAGGAGCTGGGCGGCGAGCTCGAGGCCGATGCCGCTGGTTGCTGGGAAGTGGGTTAGTGTGTGTGTGTGTGTGTGGTGGTGATGGGATTGGTGGAGGTTTACCGCCGGTGATGAGGACGATTCGTTTTGCTGGTGCTGCCATTGTTGGTGATTGGGTTGTTTCGGCTAGATGTGTATTCCTGCTCGTCTTAAATGTAGATTGTTACGGAGATAAAACGCAAATAGCGGAGGTTGCGGGGTCTTCTTTATGTAAGGGAGATCCTTCGATATGATGGGCTGAAGTGCTTCATAAGCACTAAAACGGAAATGGTCGTTGGCGCTGGTCCGAGGCTGAAACGGACGAAATTATCGAGTAGTGAGTAAAGGAGAGCTCTACTTGTTATGCGAAGCAAGCAAGCATTATGTAGGAACTTGTTGAAGTGTTGTGAAAATATGCAAGAAACAAGAGGCTCGTGTTAGGCTAAACTTGACCGCTTTTCACCTACCCTTCTCTCCATTGCTTTTCTATGTCTCACATCTTCTTTCGCCAATCCCATCCATTCTTCGCAGTCCTCGCTGCCACCAGCGTCAATGTCCCACCCATTAGTGCTGCCCCACCAAACACTTGGGCATACAAATACCCCCCATCGTGCCTCTGTATCAGCGCCCCCGCAATCGGCGGGCCAGTAAGACATGCAATCGACACGACCGAAAAACACATGCCAGTCCTAACCCCCATCTTCTCCAAATCCGTCGTTAAGCTCGCACACGCCGCGGGGAACAAGCTTTGTATGCCTCCGCCGAAGAAGCCATACACAACGCAGAAGGCATACAGCCCGCCAACCGAACCGACAGCGATCCAGCAAAAGAAGAGGACACCGGCAAAGAAGACGGCAGGGATGAGCGTATTGACCGTCCCGAGGCGGTCCGCGACGAAGCCACAGCTGAGGCGCGCAGGGACACCAACGGCGTTCATGGTGAGCAGCAGCGTCAGCGCCGTCTCGGACGGGACGTGCAGGATATCCCGCGCGTAGGAGCTGATGTAGAAGTACGCAAGGAAGACGGCCCAAAGGTTGAGAAACATACCCGCGCAAAACAGCGAGTACGCCGGCTCCGCGAAGGCCGCCCACTCGACGAGCGGGCCCCTGCGACGCGGACGCAGCCGCACGCGCGCCACGGCGGAGAAGGCGCACGCGTTGAACAGCACGACGAAGCCCATGGTGCGCACCGTCCAGCCGAAGCCCACCCGCGGCAGCAGCTGGCGCGCGATCAGCGGGAAGAAGATGCCGCCCGTCGCGCCGCCCGTCGCCATGACGCCGATGGCCAGGCTGCGCTTCGTCGTGAAGTAGGTCGCGACGAGCGCGACCGCCGGGCAGAAGACGAGCCCATCGCCGAGCCCCTTGCAGATGCCTTGCGAGAGGAAGAGGTGCCAGTACCGCGTCGACACGGACGTGGTGAAGACGCCGACGACTTGCAGGATGAAGCCGGCCGTCACTACGGACCGGAAGTGCCCGCCGTCGAGGGCGCGCCCGGAGAAGGTGCCGATGAGGTAGATGAGGAGGATTTGCACGGAGCCGATCCAGCTGATGGCCGAGGGTGAGACGGAGAAGGTGGTTGTGTAGTAGGACTGGAAGAGGCCGAAGGAGGAGATGTAGCCCTGGGGTGTTGTGAGCTTGCAAGCCGTGCAGCGCATGGATGAATGGATTTGGATACCCAGCAATTGAAGATGACTAAGTGCGCGGCTGCGACTTGTGACCATGCCTTGAGTCCGCCATCAGGAGCGGGAGATGGGACAATTGAGGGAACATTGCTTGGAGTTGGGTTGATAACAATGTTTCGATCTTGTTTGTCTTCGCTGCTCAGAGACTCTTGTGGCGGTGTAGCGGCTTCGATGTATTGATCTGACATGGGAGTCTAGCGACGTCAGAATGCATCAAATCTCGAATTTTGAGCTTCGAGACTGTAAAAGGACACGGCAACATCAGAGCTATGAGTCTTCGTTGAAAAGGTGAGACGAATATGCCACGTCCGCGGAGAATGAAGATGTTGATGATTGATGAGAACTACCCCGCGCCCCCCCTGCGGAATTCGGCTGTCGCTTTTACCAATCAGCGCTCCCCCGGGAATCGTGCATGCTACCCGCCGTGGCAAAACGCGGAATCCAATACCGATCTCGGCCAGCTCCGCCCCTGCAAGGGCGCTTTCCGATGGTACATGATGTATTGTGGCGCTCCAGTCCTTCTTCGGATCAAGATCTGAGTCCGCACTTTCTTCACCCCAAAACATTTATTTATACCTCCATTACTAAGAATTGCCTATGTTGGGATAATTCTCAGTACTTCTCACCTCGGATCATTCACCCCACTCTGGCTGATTGAAGTCGAGCCCATGGTATTTGACAACGGAGTCTGGGTGTACACGAGTACAACAGTATACTACAGAATCGCATGCACATTTGAGTTGACTAAAGCTACTCTAGACTCACAGTAGACTGTTATGGCAATTTCACAGCAGATTCAAATGCGCCAAGGCTAACGACAACATCTTCAATTAATTCTCCAGCAGTCCAGGGTGCTGCGTTCTCATATGCCTATCACAATGGTCCTTTCGCTTAAAGGGCTCCCGAGCCCGTCTGCATCCGGCGGCTTTGCAGAAAAAGCCTTCGCTTGAATCGACCGACGCAGAATGGACTGACGCAATATGCCGATCAAGGTCCTTCTTGTACCCAAAACCTTCGCTGTCACACCCTTGAACTTCGCACTTGTGAGGCTTTGTATGGCACTTGTTATGCCGCCTACAATAAGAGTCAACAACTAAGACGAAACCTGAGTCCGCAAATAAATCGATGTCTTACCTGAGCTGATCGCGATTTTTGAATTCTTTGGGGCACAAGGGACAAGGAATCAACCCGGAGCTTGATCGCTGTTGAAGACTGTAAGAGACAAGCTGTTGATATGTCGAAGAAGTTGGTGGTTGTGATTGTAGGGGGTCATCGATAACTGTCGTAGCAGGGAAGGAAGGTTCGGAATCAAAGGCCTCGGTGTCGGGAAAATCAACGATGGGATCCTGCAGAGAAGGAGGATCTGAGGATGTAGCGAAAGGTTGATGATCTGGATCAAAATTCCGCCGGTCCAAAAACCATGGGTTGATACAAAAGTCGTGTTGTTGTTGTTTTTCTACCCGTGCAGATGAACCAGTGTAGTCTTGAAACTCAGATGTCACTTGTCGCTGTCGGCTTCCGCTCTCTTAGAATGAATATGGCACAGGAACCTATGCGTTGACTGACGAAAACACCCAAGGCCAAAAAGGGAGAAGGAAGGAAAAAAAGGAGGGTGAAGGGGCGGATCAACGAAAAGAGTGACACGGTCAACGGCTTGCGTTGAGTCCGCAAAGAAAAGAAGATGGAGCAGAGACAAGAGTTATTTGGCTTTTGAATGTCGAGTTGGCCCCGCTTAACCTGCGTGGCAGCAGCTCCCTGATTGGCCGGATAGCGAGGGTAGGCCTCACAGGAAGATGACATGGCCTGCGGAAAATCTCGGAAATACAGATCGGAAGCAGCACTGTATACAGCAGCATCACCGTTCCTATTGGCGTTTTTATTTCATCACAGGGTTATGTGTAAAGCATGGTGCATCGTAGGTTCCACAGTTGACGACTCGATTCAGCTGCCAAGACAGTGCCGTAGGTTAGGCCTCACATTAGTGAAAGGTTGACGCTTTGCCCAATCATCACAGGTTAATAGATAAAATGGCATCTTTGGGTGTGGAGGATGATAAACATAAATAGGGCGTGTCAGTATGGAATGGCTTGGTAGCTTCGTGCTCTCATTGAGCTTCATCGGATTTCAAACTCACTACCAGGATGACCGCCCTTTTCTGCTGCTCCAACACCGAACCCTACCGGCCCCGAGCCCTGAGTCACGAACCAAAGTTCACCGCCTTCATGAAGTGGGCCACTTTCCCAAGAGAGGCAACAGCGCAGTCTACTGGCGAGCAGGGAGACAAGCTCGCAAACCTCGGCTATCCTCATGTCATTCAATTGGTCAAGCAGGTCAACTACGGTCCGCTTGAGAGCAGGAGGTACTTTGCCGTCGCCAAGGGGAACGATGAAGAAGAAGCGTTTGTTGAAGTCACCGAATCGGATCTCATTGCAGCCAACTACAAGAAGCTGAATGCGTAAGTGGCGCAACCACGTCAAAATGGAACTTCATCACTGATTTGTTTCGGAAGGTACAAAAACTTCAAGTGTTCGACCCACAACAAGTTCTTCGAGGTGAACGTCTATGAAAAGGATCCATTCAACGCTCATCATTGGCGTCAGAATATCGCACGTCCTGGAAGTGAAATTGATCTGTAGCGGGGGGCATGATTTTGTGGGAATCCTACGAACGGGCGAAAAATCGAAATTGATACTTGATTTCTCTTTACCACCAATAAGGTTGCCTCATGTGAATTTGCCTTCTTCGTCATCTGTCTGGCAAGATACTTTCTCGGCCGAACATGGCTGAGGGCCATGTCGTGCCACAGCACGAAATGTAAGAGGTTTCATGTAAGGCATACAGAGAATCGTGTGCGCTGACGCCGGTCGCGCTACACGGAAAATGCTATTGACCAATAATCTGCAAGCCCGCTTCACCCCCATCTTTCGAGCAACTGCGACACAACCACACATGCATCGAGCTGAAAGACTCGGCCCCAGAGATGAGCAGAGGAAGCGCACATGGCTACGCGCTGAGGACTCTGTGCTACTGTTTTTAAGTGAAGGGACTCATGTCGAGTTCACTGCTCTGTGTTAATAAAGGGAGGCTCTTCCCGACACCCGTTCGAGTCCCGATCGCTCTCTCGATATCCCAAGGACCCTTCTGCAGCACCTCGGATGCAGCCTTGGCTGTTTCACACTTTGGGGCTGCTTCAAGAGCCTCTTCATGACGCATGTCTAGCATTCAAGTTCCCAATCCAGTATGACCTCCTCCCAACGAAGAGATATGGTTAGGCTGATCCAGCTCCAGCAGGTATGGCTCAGCCTCACCGGACTTCCCCGCTCGTGTCCCACGGCCTATCATTCGATTCCTCAACAACGTGGTGGACCATACAGCATGTTGGTCTGTCTCGTTCCACCCGAGGCAGAATCCTTGAGCCTCAACTTCTGCACCACCCAAATCAAGCGAACGACGCAAGGCTGAATTCCATACCTACCCGGCCGTAAAAGTGACCTGGTCAAGTCAGGGCAACGGAAAGGGCGTTTTGCCTGCTGAATAGTGACACGCTCTCCATGCACGATCAGTCCCACGGTTTATGAGCTATGAGCCGGTAGCGAATCGCTACAAGAGCTATGGAGTTTGGGAGTTCCTATTCGTCAGTTGTCTACAGGGGATATGAGAAAGCCTACCGAGGAATATTACGCAGTCGCGCGAATCCAGGTCTTCTGCATCGCCAACGCCGTGCCGAGGGAGTCCACCACAACACCTAATGATGCAGGAGGCGTATGCAACGACGTAGCAATGGAGTCCCAGAGTCTGCTCGTTTGATTCTGCTTGAGGGGTGCCAGTTGTCTACTTCCTATAAAGCTACATGTTCACCTTGCCACTCCTGTACTGTTTCGGTATACTGGCTCTGCCAATCACTTTGAAGCCCAAATTCCATTGCAATACTCGCCACAACATACAGTACTCCCTGCAAACCGACATGCAAGGTAGTTATTGGATCCACTTCGACCGTCGGGAAACACTGAAGTTGGTACGGACGATCTCCCGCCAAGATCACATCGCTGATATGCCTTTGACTGACAGATGGGTTCCAATAGTGATCGCTTGGTCCAAGGACGGCAGCTTCATGATAAGCTTCAACCGAAAACAGAAGTTTCTTACCACTGAACATATCTCGACTGTGGGCGACAATCTGCGCGCTGGAGAGAGGCACACAAAGACAGGCCGCAACTTTGGCAATCGAGTCGACGGTCAAATCCCCCAACGAGCCGTACCAGAGTCATACGCGAGGGTGCCAATCAAGTGCAGTCCGAGAGTGCACGAGGGTTCAGGTGAACTGAAAAGTTACACGCCGCGTTCGAATGCTCTTGATTCGAACTGTCATCGGCATCGAGCATCGAAATTCTTCCGGAAACTCCTTCGATCGACTCACCGCAAGAGCATCGCTACCATGGCCGACATTACGCCCGAAACAACTTTCATCTATCCCGAGATAGATTTCGGAAATGTCTTTTTTGACAAAATGCTAAGTCAGATGGGCCCGGAGGAGCCCAACAATTTCATCTATGAACTCCCTCAGCCGTTGATGATTCACGAGCTCCCTTTGCCGGAGACATGTTGCGAACTTCCTCAACCAGAGGCATGCTACGAACTTCCTCAACCAGAGAGGTGCTACGAGCTTTCTCAGCCCGATGGATGCTATGAGCTTCCTCCGACACCATTGATTCCCGAGTATGCGCACTTCCCAGTACAACAGCCGTACCGACATCAATCGCAAGAAGACGCAGCTCCAATACCTCCGCCGAGCCATGATGCTACGTCAGACCATCATCTTGATGCATCCAATGACTTTGGCATGGGGGCCGTTCGCATCTCTCACAATGCATCAGTGCCACTTGCACAAGACACCCAGTTCTCAAGCCGGATGGTTCTTCCCAGCGCTCCTCCTCATACCACGCTCAGAAGAGGTGTATCTCTATCAGTTGACGTTAGGCCGATTAATCATTACCCTCCGTCACTGTTTCCGCAACATACTCAGTTTTCTCCCGATCTATCTCAGGCTACGTCCGGTAGCGATCAGAGTGCTCAGTCATCACTCTTCAGTCAGTCTTGGCCTCAAGCCTCCATGACTCCAGCAACACCAGCGCCATCTAGCGGGAGTGACTCCGCATACCAATGTGCAGCATCCCCTTCTCGAAATGTGCTCTTCGGTCAAGGTTTCTCCCCAGAGACTCCAATGCATATAGGTTCTGCAGTGGCAGCCTATGACGAGAATTCCACAGGCTGTACTCCCGCATGTTCGACCTGGCCATGTGCGTGCGCTCAACCACAAATTCTTGGAAACATCGAGAAGAGCGGCGGTGGAGTTCATGCATCTAGTAAAACAACTACGTCCTGTCCGGTGTGCGGAAGAACCTTTACTGGTACCCTGCATGATATTAACTGCAACATGAAGAGGCATCGAAAGTTCAGCTGCACGCAGAAACTTGAGGAGCCATTCCTTTGCCCTGTTAACGGCTGCGATAAGTCGTATACGAGGAGGGACGGCTTGAAAGGTCACTTGCAGAAATTCCATGGTCTCTGCCTGAAGAGAAATCCAAGCGATGGTAGTTTCCACCTATTCCCCATTCCTTCCACGGCCTAAGCAAGCTCATTTCATTTCATCTCTTTAATGTTCTTCATGGCTGGTTCAGGAACATTCCTTTTTATTTCTTCGCATCTCCTATTTAATTTTCTACTACTTTTTGACTCGTCGACTTTATGAGATCCAGAAACTTTCTAGTACAGCAACGAGTTATGAAATCATCCAGACCATTTACGAATATCGCGTGTGGAGCAATGCGCAAGTGCGCCAAATGTGAAGTGCGCATATGATCGATCACCATCTGGCGATGTGGAGGCTTAGAGAGCCAGCCTGGTTCCGTGTAATACCTCGAGTTCTCAGCCTCATGCCAGCCATGCGGTAATTTTCCGTGCATAGACTGTTCCAGACATCTCGGAACGATCCCACCCCGTTCTACTGCATCTCCGAGTGAGCTTTGACCTGTCATCAAAGGGTTCAGCATGCTTGCGGGAACGCAAAGGGGCCGTGCATCTTGGCCTTATAAGATATAGAAACCAATCTATCTCGACAACAGGATTTAAAGAAAATACCAACCTGTGAGTTCTTCCCCAGTCCTTGTCCTTCTCGCATGGATGATTTTGGCCCGGTCGTCAGAGTTCAGCTCCCTTCCATTCAGCTCCAAAACGTTCAATCTTCCGGCTTATCTCGAACGGCCCGTGCGTATTCTATACAGTTCGTCTTGGATCTTCCCCTCCCTACTTAAACCCTCATATAGTGCCCAAGCGGCAAGCGTCTTCGAATCCCTCGCGCCTTTCCTCCAGATCTCCTCGTAGTTGCAAATGACCAACGTAATCATATTATCATGCTTCTTCAAGCCGCTCAGCCTATCCTTCAGATCCTCAATCTCCTGACGATCCAGCACCTTCTCCCACAAAAACAGGGTGACGTACTCGTCCATATTCGCCGGGCTCGGATACATGCCAGCCTCTAGCTGGTCCGGCGTCTCGGTGCCGCGCATGGCGAGCTCGGTGAGGTCGATGAGCTCGTCGCGCTGGATGGTGAAGCCCGTCTCCTCCTCGATCTCCTCGAGCACCTTGCCGCGCACCTCCATCGAGTCGTCGAGCATGCCGGCGGGTATCTCGAGGAAGGCGGTGCTGCCGGCGCCGATGCGCGGCTGCTCGGTCATGATGACTTGCCGCTCGGTGCGCAGGTCGCGCGGCCGTAGGATCATCAGCATCGCCACGCTGCCGCCGCGCAAGAAGACGACGCGATCTAGCGTGAGGGGCTGTTCGTACTCACGTCGCAGTTTGGCCTCGACTGTCATGAAGCGGATGCTTTGCGGGCTTTGGAATTTTACGTGATGGATGATGATTTCTTGCAGTTTCCAGGGATCCGCCTGGGAGGCGTGGCCGGGCTGCGTTTGCAAGGACAGGTTTTTGTTGAGTGTTCTGGTCCAGTTTTTGAACGCGGTGAAGTTTTCGACATGATCTCTCGTCAGCCCGTCATTGACTGCGTCTGGCCGTATGTGGACTGGCACCGCCGAGGTCCAGCCCGGGAGGATGAACGTTGTTGCTACATGTTGTGCTGAGTCCATCTGCGGTTACTAAGAAAGGTTTCTTGGCGGCAGTAAGAGGTTCAAGGGTGAATGAACCTTTTACGGGCCTGTTGCAAGAGTTAAAGAGCGGACAAAGCTGAGATGGCGGCAAGCGGGCGGAGTAATTTAGGCAGAATACGCAAGGCAACAGGATGGCTGAATGAAAAATCGACTGAGGCGTAGGGCCATGAAGTACATAGCTGTATGGCGGGTGTGGCACAGGCGTTAAATATGTAGGTAAGCGCGCGTTTTTCCAGCCAGCCCTTGTATGTACGACAGCGGGGGCCCCACTTTCCAGCAGGCCAGGCTGGCGATCTGCGCCCCATTCAAAAGGCTCTGCAACCCCGTCTCTTCTCTCCCTCATACAACATGCTGTGCAGAATATGTGTCCGTCTGCTTCGCGGCGGACTGGGCCCGAAATGGAATGGGACATACGACCCTATCTTCCGACACCATACCAGCACAGAAACGCTCCGGAAATCTCAAGAGGCAGGCTGCACCATATGCGATGCGCTCGCAAGCGAACTGCAGAGCGAAATCAGTCTGTCTCAAAATCAAGATATTTACCTCAACGCTCATCTCTCGCAATTCAGGGGCAGGCAGTGGGAGGATGCTGAGTATCGCCTTGATTTCGAGCTGGACAAGAAACGCATCAGAACTTTTGTGCTGCGCCCCACAGGCACGTACATCTTCTTCATGCCAAGTAAAGCTTCTGACACCCAGTTGCGAGCAGGTTCACAGGATGTCTACTTGAGGACGCCTACATCCTCTCATACTTCGTCGGATGAGGTCTTCGAGCTGGCGCATGATTGGATTTCCGAGTGTAGATGCGCAAGCTCTTGGCAAAATACTGAAAATAAGTGGTACCCAAGACGCCTCCTTGACATCCAGGAGCTGAGGTACGCAACCGGAGTGAATATTAGAGAAGACTCTACTTTTCAGTCCCTCAACTCGGATCTCAACCGTACTAGAGTGAGACTTGTGGAAGAAGACCATGCGACACTCAGGGCCAGCCGATGCAACAGATTCGTTACATTAAGCCATTGCTGGGGTCCGCCCGATATTGCAAGCCGCCAAATTAGACTCACAAGCCAGACTGAGCAGAGATTCAGGGGTGAAGGGATCGAATTGCGCGAATTCACCGAGACTTTCCGGAATGCGTTGCTTTTTGCCAGTCGCCTCGACAGGGTCGGCTACGTCTGGATAGATTCGCTTTGCATCATTCAGCCGATTCTCGGTCAGCCTGATTATAATCGAGTCGCCGAACTGGACTGGCTGGAACAGTCTCAGAAAATGGGCGATATCTATCGCGAGTCGTACCTAAACATTTCCGCGACGGCGGCTGTGGATGGAGAGAAAGGACTGTTCTTCCCTCGTCAGCCTGATCGCCTTTGGGAAGACGAGATCAACCTCAACGTCGGTGCACTCTTAGGTCCACAGGGCGGACAGGGAAGATCGCCGTTGACCTCGCCGTTGACCTCGCCGTTGACCTCGCCTTTGACCTCTCGATTCGAAGACGAGTATCCTCCAGCCAAGCACCGAAAATTGGATGAATCTGTAAACAACCTTTTGAGACGTTGTATAATCCTTGACGCCAGTAGCTGGCAAGACTTGGTCGACGACGCTCCAATCAACCAGAGAGCATGGGTGTTTCAAGAGAGGTTTTTGACCCCACGAGTTCTCCACTTTTGCGCAGACCGAATTGCTTGGGAATGCGCTGAGTTTGATCGGGCTGAAGGTCAACCAGAGGGTGTCCCGGTCTACATGATGAGGTCAGCAGAAGTCGTATACAGTGGCGGATTCAAGAGATCAATGAACCCCGAAGTGGATGGCAAAGCTGTGCGCGAGTCTCGTCTGAGGGGGCTTGCGGATCCAGATGAGGGCTTGCCAAATCTTTACGTTTATGAGCTTTGGAAGCGCATCGTGGAACAATATTCAAGATCCAAGCTTACCATGTCGAGGGATAGGCTGATTGCACTCTCTGGTATTGCAAGACTGTTTCACGATCAGCACCTTAAAGGCGTGCAGTACGTTGCGGGAATATGGAACCAATATCTTGAAAGCCAGCTCTTATGGCGTGTCGAGCCAGTGTTCAAGAATGGTGCATTTCAGAATCATTCAACGCGCGATCCAACATGTGCGCCGTCATTTTCCTGGGCATCCATCAACGCCCCCCAGGGCATTGTATATGGGGAGGCTACAAATTACAGCGAAGGCGTCAAAGATCTTCTTTTCCAGGTCATCGAATTCTATCTGCCATACGTAGAGACCGGCAAAACGGACGCGGATGCGTTTAGTCTAATCAAGAACGAGAACAACGCCGGGTACATCAAGCTCACAGCACAACATCTTCACAAGATCACGCTTCGAAAGCTCGAGCCTCATCGTAGGGTTCCCTATGGCTGGTGGCTGGATGGAGGGACCCTGGATCCGCCATCCAATCAGACGAAAAAAGAGCTTACCAACGTATGCCTCGACGCTCCAGATTCCGATGTAGATATCTTTTCTGAGACAGCAGAGATTTACTGCATGCCCGCCGCGTATGGAGAGCGGACTGTTAAGAGAACATCGCGTTACCTGATGTGTCTCTTATTGCAAAGATTGGATGATGGGCCCAACTTCAAGCGGATCGGAATGGCAAAGCTTTCAAGCTATGCAGATAAGATGGCACAGAAAGACCTTCTGGCAAAGAACCAGGAGCCACAGGATATATTCATAAGATAAGTAGAATATCTCGAATCTCTATTCAATAATTCACTTCATTGTGGTACCATGAACATACAACTTTTACGCTGCAGCCACTTTCCAAGTCTGCCTCCGCTTACATCATTCCTCCATAGCCCCTACGCATACAGCCTACCCGGCACCAGCTCTCCAACCTCCCCATTCGAAAAAGCACAATGCCCCACACGCACTCCTCCTCCTCCCCCTCCTCCATCCTCCCCACCAACAACAACCCCCCACCTCACCACCTCCTCCGCCTCCGTCCCCTCCGGCGCATGACACGCCGCCGCAATCGCCAAACTACAACTCCCCGCGATGGGCATCCCACCACCCGTCCCCAACCCCCCTCCCCACCTCCCCAGCGCGAGCGCCGCGCCCGCGACGGCCGCGACGGTCAGCAGGGCGAGGAAGATGCCGAGCGGCGAGTAGCCGCAGGTGGTGATGACGGGCTGCCAGTTGGTTTCTTCGAGGTCGTTGAGGTTAGCGGGGCCGTCGGTGGCAGAACGGCCCTCGATGCGGGCGACGAAGATGCTCTGCGAGATGGTCCAGTGCAGAAAGGTAGAGGCGGCGAGGAGCGGCAGGCCCAGGCGGTAGGGCAGCGAGAGGAAGTAGGTTGAACGCTGGGAGCCGCGCGGGTGCGTGACGCGGAGGCCGCGGGCAGGGGAGGAAGAGGAGGAGGAGGAGCAGGAGAAATGCGACCATTCGGCGGCGAGGGCCATGCTGGTGAAGAGGCTGTTGAGGACGAAGTAGAGGAAGGAGAGGAGGAGTTGTGGGAAGTTGGCGATGAGGACGGTTTGGATGATGGCGGCGTCGCCGGTGCTGGCGAGTGCCCAGCCTTGGATGAGCGTGTAGGGGTTGAGCGTGCCGAGGCCGACGCTGAAGAGTTTGGAGAGTTGGTTGTATTGCCCGTTTAGCATAAAGATGGCGACGAGGAAGAAGGAGAGGATTCCTGCGAGGGCGGTGCCTGTTCTTTTTGAGCTGTCAGTGACTGAATGCAGTTCTGATTCCACTGTGTTTGGGAACTTACAGATATATTGCTACTCGCCAGCGACGCTTGCTCGCAGCGCTGGACCAGCGTTCCTGCTTCACTTCAAACTTCCTCGGAGCAGCGACCGGATGGTATGCTTTGCCATCTTTTTTCTTTGATTCAAAATCAACCCTGGAATACAGACACATGCCTTTGGTTGCTTCGTCAGGAATTTTGATGAAGGAAGAGGCAGCGTCTCCAACCGTGATCAATGGACGATCTTTCACAACAATGATCGTGGCGATGATGGTCATGACCTTGACGACATTGAAGACAATGACGGCTATGAGAAGATTCAGCCCGACGTTGAGGCTGCATTGAGTGTCAACCTTCTCGCTCAGGCAGTGGTCGACCTCGAATCCATACACAGTCCATGACGAATCCTTGTTGGCATTTTTCCAAGCGCCGTCACTGCAAAGGCTCGGCACGTCTTCTTTTGAAGTGTCGTAATTGTACTTTTGTGAGCAGATCCAGAAGAACCAATTGGATACGCCTGGATCGATGGCAGGCATGAGACCCATGTCGTAGCCCATTACTGCGTACAGAGATGAATTTCCGCAGCTGACTGAGCCCAGATGCTCTGTTCTGACTGACTGCTCAGAAGTGGATGCGCAAGACGTCTTCGCCGTGTGCCAGTCAGAAGGATCGACGTCGTCTTTTGATGCGTCTGCTGCAACGAGGATAAGATTCCGGCGTTCTGGGAGTATGATTTTTGCATAAGCTCTTATGCAATCCTCGATGCCTAACGTTTCGAAGGCATTGTCGCTGTGAGCCATCAAAGACGTTTGTATACTGGCTGGATTGGAGACATATCGATGCCAATAAGAGCCACCGGGCGCAGTATTGCTACCCGCATTTGGAAACAATGTCTTGTCAAATTGAGATCCGTTGACGAAGCCTTCCGTGCCAAGGTAGACATCGTAGAAGTTGGTGACTGTAGATGTAAAAAAGACGGAGTTGTAACTATTACGAGTCAGTACTACCGCTTTAGGTAAGACGCCGAACACCCACATCAAGTGCAAAGGGATCGATGACCCTCCCAGGACCAGCCAAAGACAAAGCTTTCTGGTTGGAATGAACCTCAGATTTTTCAGATTTGGAACGCCAATATGCAACCATTCTCGCTTCTGGTGAGCTTTGTCAACATCTTTCCGAGTCGGCGCCCCAATCACCTGCATACAATAGTTGCTACCGCCCAGAATCAGCGTGCTAAGAATATTGATGCCAAGATGGATGCGAGTGCTCAATCCGTTCATGTCATCACATGATCCAGTGCGGATGGGAGCAATGTATGAGCTGACTCCTTGCCGGCGCAGAATGTGGTAGCAGATTGCGGCAACGGTGATATTAGCTATCAGTGCACAGCTGGATGAAATCACCGCAACACTAGCGCCAAATTTCCATCCCTGGGGCAGATGTTTGGAAACGGCCTCTTGCTTCCGTAAAAGATAATCCCACGAGGGCTGAAGCGCTTTGGGAGGCCAGCGCTTTCTTTCTTCTGGTCGGTCGTCTTTTCCGTCCACATTGAGTTCAGGCTTGCTTTTCTCAGTATCCGTCTGGGTCGAAGTAGAACCTTCGTTCTTTGTTTTTAGAGGAACGAGAGGAATGCTGCGGTCAGTCAGTTCCTGCGGGCTAGAGTTTCTCTTGCTTGATTCCATACCTTAGATCGTGGTCATCCATGATATGTAGCAGTCCACTTTATGCATGATCGTGAGGTATGTCGAGGATCAGAAAACAGCGAATACTGGGCATATATAAGCGCCGCCAACACATGCTAGTCATTTCGCCGACATGACTAGCATGTGTGGGGCGCAGCGTGGGGGCTAATATACGCCGCAATAGTAACAAGTTGGAAAACATGCTACTGGTCCTCAGATGCCGCTGACAAATATGAATTGATAGTAAATGTAACAGTGAGAAAAGTTGAATTTGATTGTTTCTGGCCTTGACGGAGCAAAGAAATTTTAAACGACAGATATACTGCACAACCCTTCGAGTCCTCCATTATGACTTTCATGGATGCATTGTCAGCCATTTTGATGAGCTTTTATTCTTCATCGTCCTTCCGTTTCTGTCCGTAAGCAACGTAGCTGTAGAGGAGTCTGTTAGTACATCACACAGCATGGAGCAATGCGTGCTTACAGAGTGTAGTATGCATGGACCTTGTTGCTCTTGATCTCCTCCGCAACTTTGGCATTGAACACTTGCACCTCTTCGAGTTTCCAGTCCAAGACAGAGGTCAACAGGCGGTATGAGAATGCTTCCATGCCTTCAAGGTACTGCAATGTGTTGATAGTGCCGACCTCTTTCTTTGCCGGAAGTTAGTCTTAAAAGTTTTCCAAGACTTCAATACGTAGGACGTACCATCTTCTTGTCCTTTGGCCACGTGCCAATGGGGAGCTTGTATGTGTGGATGTGAATGTTGATAAACCCAGCATCTTTCAGTAACCCCTCGAAAAGCGGGCCAGTGGACAGCACCTTGCCCATTTTGGAGATTCCTTTGTCTATCGTGTCCACATACTGGTTGAGATACGATTCAGCCTTCAAAGTGCCGTCGTCGGACCTATATTGCGCGTCATAGCCTTGGAGCCTGAAATGAGCGGTTTAGTAAAAGCTTCTGAAACAACATTAATGTGGAGCTCGTACTCAACCCAGCCTCCTGGCCTGGTATGGTTGAACATGTTGGATATAAGAGTAGGCCAGTCAGAAATGGCTCCATCAAGGTACCGACAGAAAATGAGATCGAAGGGCGTTGGATGATTCCACGGCGCTTCGAGATCATCGACCTCGAACTTGACATTGGGTGGCTAGAGAGCCGAGATAAGTCAGTGATGACGAGACAAGATACTTCATGTACTTACCACCCATGACGGCTGCACCGGACTGAGATCATTGCCAAGAATCTTTCAGTGGTTAGCAATCTGGTTTGACCAGGCCTGTTTTCAAAAGAAATCTCACCTCCGCTCCGGGATACTTGTCTCCTGATTTGAAATATCAGCTGAATAGCAACAAAGACACAGTTGGTTCAAAATCATACCCATTTCGATGGACCATATTCCCTGTCATACTTCAGTATCTCGGTTATCAGTGGGCTTTTGGGGCAACGAGCTCTTACAGTCCCGCAGCCAGCATCCAAAACACGCTTTAAATTCTCGCTCTTGATGGGAGAGAAGAAGGTCTTCCCATCAGTGAGGATATTTATGAGATGATGCATCAGGTCAAGGCGATCTTGTTCGTTCTGTGTAAAATTTCAGAGGACTAGTTTCCCAGAGATGCTTCTCGAAATCCTACCTCATCATTGGGCATGAAATAAGAGCCATCTTTGTAAGCATGGTATCGACGACCGTGTTCGACTGGGTACGCAGTAACGCTCGATGTCAAGGATCGGGAATACGCAGAGCTAAGCATATTAGCGGCATTTCACTGAAACCATTCAACAGAGGTGCGACAATACAGCTGGTCATCGACGCTCCCAACAGCAGAATCCGTGTCGAGCTATCATTTGAGTCTTGCTATTAGTGAAGCTCAGGCCCAGCTGAACGGTAGCGACCATTGGCGAGTTTAATCCCACAACCTTCGGGCAGAAAGTTTATCCTAGGGCCAAGGACCAGCCACCTATGTGTAATGCGCCTCGTGGTTACGTACACCGGTGTCGACTTCAATGTTCTGCAAGCCCTCGGCCTGCGTGGTAGTTTGTGTCTCCGGATTGCACATATTTTTCTCACATGTACAAGGTTCGTAGGTGTTGGTCCATGCGGAATTGGGTGTCGCAAGATGCTGGAGGAAAGAAAATGAGTTTGTCAAAACCCCGCTTTGGCTCATGCTCGCTGGGCGGGCCCTCTTTTTGAACCATGGGCCCATGCATATTATTACCGACAGTATGGCCGCCTGGGCACACCAGACAGGCAGGTAGTGCGGCGTAGGCGTGGCACAGCGACGATCACGGATGACCGTTGGACTGAGCGACCCATCGTCTCCACAAACCCCACTCTTCTGAAGAGTGTGAAGAGCTGTCAGCTTCTTGAAGTTAATTGTACAGGTAAGACACTTTTGACCCTTGAACAAAACTGTCCAGTGAAGAAAAAAAAATACAGCCACATTTTAAAACATTACCTCAGCGGCTCCCGGCTATGTACGGATTAGAACAGCCCGATATCTCGTACTGTAAATTTCTATGGTTAAAATACAAGTTGAAAGGTACAAAACATTCATCGATATCAATATTAAACAACACTTCACTCCCACAACTCCCGACACCAAACCACCATCGCGCCCTGTATTCAGCTGCCCTCCCTCCCCTTCCCCCTCACCGCCCTCTCCCACGCCCTCGCCACCTCATCCACACCACCCACCACTCCTCTCCCCTCCTCCCCCGCCGCTCTCTCCGCAACCAACCACTCCCCCTCCACCCACCTCGCACTCTCAACCCCCCTCCTCACCTCACTCTTCACCATACTCCTCACACTCCTACACACCCCCAACCCCGGATACGCCAACACCCCCACGACACCCGCCCCCGTCTTCATGCCCAAACTCACGACGCCCTTGCCCAACCCCTTCGCGACGCCTTTAGCCCCTTCCTCGCGCTTGCCGCGCCACGTCTCGACGAAGATGTCGCCGAAGCCCTCGGCCACGCCGTGCGCGAAGGTGCGCCCCGCGACGGCGAAGCCCGACCGCACGTCCGTGACGTGGCCGTAGGCGTCGCGGGCGGAGGACGTCGGTGTGGAGGTGTATAAGCGTGGCACGGCGCGCATGCCTTCGGCGGCGGCGAGGGGGATGTCGACGAGGACGCCCCGCGCGCCGGTGAGGAAGAATTTGCCGAGGGAGAGGGCGGAGGCCGAGGCCATGGCGGCGGCGGTGTTGTTGTTGTTATTGTTGGTTCTGGTGAGCTGGTCGGTTGGTGCGCTGCTGCTGCTGCTGCTGGTGGGCGGTGGTGCTGATTTCTGCGTGGAAGTGGAGTTGCGGCGTGATGATGGTAAAGGTAATGAGTTTGAGGATGTGATGTCTTGTTTTTCGGATGGCGGCGTCGTGGTAGGCGAGGTAGGGGCGGTTGTGGGACGCAGGTCGGCCGAGGTGCTGGAGAGAGTTCTTCCAGAGAGCGTGGATGGACGAAGGGTATCAAGACTCGCTGTGGAAGATTCCGGGGTATCGTGGTTTGATGATGCTGAAGATATGGAGGGAGGCTGAGCGCTGGAAGAACGCGAGCGCGCGCGCTTGTACTCCTTGATTGGCTTTAAGAAGACACCACCCGCTGCGTCGGCCATGCCGGCTGCGGTAGATACAGACGCAGACCCGACCGCAGTAAGTGGATCCCATCGGCGGTTGTCGATATAAATGGGTTTTGTTTGAAGTCTTTTATACTCGTGAGCTTCGTTTCAGGTATGGAACTGGTTTACTCACAGTTTGAGGCTCTTACGGGACACTTTTCCCTTTTCTGACAATCTTACCGCAGCTTCTTTCGAGAGCTTTATTGATCTTTTGCCTTCTTTGTATTTCCACACGGCAGGTCGATCTGGCAACACATCGCAGCCCAAATCCTTGGGTAGATGCGTATGGAAAGATTGCACAGCAGCTTTCACTCCTGACTCTTGCCTCATCTGGTCCGCAATCTGTTGAGCGTTAACAAGCGCCTGCTCCGTCAGACAGAATGATATAGCGTCCGCAAGATTCTCGGGATTCAGGTGTCGGTATGGGATAGGCTCCGGTCCGGCACCGTTTACAGCAACCATGTGCCCCCAGAATGGTTGACTTGACACCACATGTTAGTCTGACAGTTTTCATCCTCTAGATATGACGTAGACTTACTCTCCGAAGAATGGTACAATGGTCGTGGGCTTTCCGTTCAACAGTCCGCAAGCTGTTGTTCCAGCCCCTCCGTGGTGAACAACTGCAGCAACGTGCTGAAAGAGCCATTCGTGCGGGCAATCTCCAAGATAGAATATGTTCGGATCTGAAGAAGTCTCTTCGCCGAGTTTGCTCCATCCTCGTGATATTATAGCTCGAACTCCAGTTGCTCGCACAGCCTGTAGGATGGTTGCCGTGGTTTGCGCGGGGTCTTCGATGACGATGCTACCAAATCCAATGTAGACAGGCGGAGGTCCCGCTTGGAGGAATTTGTCAAGCTTAGGTGGAGGTGAATAGTCCGGCGGATCACGGAAGAAGAAGCCGCACACGTCTTCAAAGTGTCAGCATCGGAAAGGCGAAGCTGAGTTGAAAGAAGGCTTACCGATGTGTGCTGGCCAATCCGAGGGTTTGGCAACCAATGCGGGAGACCAACAGTATGTGAAAGGTATATTGGACGTTTCGGCTAGGCGTGGGCCTTCTGTTGCCGGTACGGCTTCTAGCTGCAAAGTATGCCTTCTCCAATGGTTGATGATGTCGCCCAAGCTATAGGGTACGTCAGACACGATGGGGTCCCTTATTCTTCCTTAGGGGGGCTAACATACCCTTGCCACGTCAGAAATTCCACAATCCCATAAGACACATAGTTGGCAATCTTCATGTCTGTGCCGGCGGAGAACTTGAGGTTTGCAAGCGGGTGGGGAAAGGCTCTGGTGCTGCTCCACGGCATGGTGAACATCAGATGAAGCGGCACACCCAATGCCTGCGCACAGTGGATGTGAGCAAAGCTTGGGGGATTTGCAATGATAGCATCGGCGACAAAGGGGGCATTCGAACGAGTGTCTGGCTCGATGCACGACTTCCAACATCCTTCCAACATTTCGGCAATGATAGCACGTTTGCGCTGCACCTCGCCAGCACGCAGGCTTTTCAGATTCGGAATCAAGCCTGGGTTCTTGACGATGAACGCCATAAGCTCAGCGGGGTCACCGCCGATGGGGTAGAATTCCAAGCCCGAAGAGCGTACAAAGTCCTCAAACACGTCGTGCGTCGCCAGCCGCACGCGATGACCGTGGTACTTCTGTAGCTCCGTTCCCAGCGCAACGAATGGTTGTACGTCTCCCCTGCTCCCAACAACCTGTATGACTATGTTGAGCTTGACGGCGCATGGACGGGGAGGCAGTGGGAGCGCTGGCTCGGAGCTGTCATCGTCAGGATCGCTGGGCATGAGCCTCGCCAGCGTTCGGCCGAGCTTTGAATCCACATCGACAGTAACGCGTCCATCGTCTAATTGTTATGAGTACGCCATGTGTTGAAGCTTTGAGGATAGCCTACCTGCTACGTTGGTGCTGTCGAGTACGACGTCTCCAGAGGCCACCACCTCGTTGTATGGAGGGGGGCACCCAATGTCTGCGTTACTGCTGCTCGCCATGAGGGAAGTAATGACTTGTCTGATGCGCAGATCGAGCACTTTAAAGGGATTTAAGACTTAAAGCCCCGAAAATAGTGCTTCACTAGTGCGTCACATCTGATTTTACGTATTCGTAGGAATTTACGTATTCTGGATACGAGCCCAAACCCGACTCCAATTAAAGCCCCAACCCTCGGCCTTGTCCCCGCCTCTCCTGAAGTCTTCAGATTTTTTCTCTGCTTTTGGCCCGATCAACCAAATTTTGAAGAACAGTGGCTATTTTTGGCCCCCTTCCGAGTCTTTAAAAGCGGAGCACGACCAGACCGTCTCTCGGCTCCCGCGGTGATCTCCCGTATATCCTCTTTGCACTCCGAGCATAGCAAACTTATTTCAAAGGTCTGTCTATATACAGTCGCAAACACCGATACCTTCCAAGTTCAAGGCCTAACAATCCCAGCGCCACCAGCCTTGTCTATGAACCAAGCGCCCTACCAACCTCTTCACCGAAACACTCACCACCCCTCCCCGATGGCGCCAAACTCCTCCCGCCGCGCCACCGCCGCCGCCACTGCCACTGGCATGCTCGACCAGTACTGGGAACCGACCGGCCTCTGCGGGCTAATCGCGCGCACGACGCTGCGCACCACCCAATTCGTCCTCGCCATCATCGTCGCGGGCCTGTACGGCGCCGACCTCGCGCACAACACGCAGACGAGCACGCACGCGCCGACCAACTGGGTCTACGCCGAGGTCGTGGCGGCGCTGTCGGCGCTGACGTGTGCCTACCACTGCTTCGTGACGGTCAAGGTCGTGGCGTGGTGCGTGTGGGACGGCGTCGTCGCCGTGCTGTGGGCCGCCCACTTCGGCGTCTTCGCCTCGACGTACTTGGGGGCGAGACCGGAGGGAGAAGGGGGCGAGGAGTGGGATCTGACGACGGATGTGAGGAGGATGAAGGTTGGCATGGGGATCGGATGTGTGTGTATGGTGCTGTGGTTGTGTTCGGCTGTGATGGGATGTGCGTGGTGTTGTCGCGCGCGGAGGGTGACGAGAAAGACAGATAAGTTAATGGGGGGCGAGAATGAGTCCGAGGATGTGGAGATGGGGCCGCCGCGTGGGAAGGAAGCCTGAGGGTTGGTATGTTGTGCTGAAGTGTCGATGCAAGCAGAGGTCTCATTCAAGCATTAGAAGCACTCGCTCAAACCATCGTTCACAATTTTTCCTACCGCTTTATTCAACACATAAAGCCTCTCTACAGACAACTCGTATTTTGTCGTGTCAGTATTATATTTTCTCGGGGTAAATAGAATAGAACAAGGTGCAGTGATACGTAAAATGATCTTATACCTCGCTCTAGAAATTTTCAATCTACCCGAGAGACAAATCCACGACCTCAACAGACACCCACCCTTTTTTTTTCCCCAAAGGAAATCCTAAAAGATTCCACAAGCCAAACCATGATTGCGTGGCGTATTCAATTATATGTGGTCGTTGTCATTATTAAAGGAGGAAATAGTCGTGAGGATAAGACAGAAACGAAAAAAATGAGAGGTGTGAAAAGACTCGGTGAGACTTGACACTTCCCGTAACCCGACGCCCCACACCGGCAGTGGATGCAGAAAAGTAACAGGACAATGGGCAGGATATTTGTACAAGTGTATGTCGATGAATCAAAACCTGTGAACCCACTCCAGCTTACCAAAATATACGAGAGGAATTTTTTTAAAGCAAATGGGGAAGTAAACATCGTGAGCGAGAACGCCGGGGAATAGTAATATGAGGAATTAGAAGGGACTTGACTCGTATGTTGTTCGTCATAAACATGCTAGTAAGAGCACATCTTTCACATATTTCGAGAATCCATCACCTGCATATCGATGTCCTTTCAACTTAAGCCGCATCCTCCGCAAATGCGCTTTCCCTTCGTCTCTCCTCTTCACGTTCTCTGGGCGGCGGGCCTGGCGGCGGTTGTGGCGGCGGGACAGATGAACCCACCTCGTAGTCACGTCCCTCACGTCCCGGGTAGTAGGGATGGGCCTCATGATCACCATAGTAAGGCCTTCGCTCAGGATAGTAGACGTAGTGCCTATCGTCGTGCACTGGCTCATACCTACGCTGACGTTCGTACGGCAGATACTCGACGTAGCGCCCATGGCCGTCTGGAGGCGGGCCTTGGACATATCTATGGTCATGATACGGGTCATGAATCCGGACGTACTCGATCACCTCGCCGTATTCATTGACGTAAGAAGGCGGCGGAGGTGCCTCGGCGTAACGATAACCAGGCGGAGGGCCAGGTGAGTAGCGCTCCCGGTCCTCGTATGGCACGTAGTCTCGCGACGGCGCGTGACTCGGGTAGTGCGGCTCGTACCGGGCGTCATACATGGGCGGCTCAGGGCTGTGGCGCTCCGATCGTTGCCTCTGTTCTGGAACGCTTGTGCCCTCCCTTGTCGGGGACTTTGATTGCTCCAGCTGCCGACGAGCTGCCTCGTACCGTCCATACCTACTGCTGCGAGAACGTACGATACGATGACCGTAGTGATACGGCTCATCGTGATACATGCTCACTCGGCGGTAGCGGGAGGGCGCGTAAGTGTAGCGACGTGACTCGGATTCCCGCCGCCGCAGTGATCCATAGTCCTCATCTCTGGGGTATCTTAGTCCATGAGAGTAACGACGCATCTCAGGCTCTGGCTCAGCGGTGGATCGCCCACCACGGGGGGTGTGCTCAAAGCCATTGCCCCGTACCGAGTTTGTCTGTGATCCCTGCCCGTCCGCGGCATCATCCGAACGAGCCGGAGCTTCGTTTGGTGCTCGGGAGTGCTGCCTTGTTCTGTTCTCCGCGTTTTCCATCTCATCTTCATCGCGAGCAGCCCGGGACACGTACTCGCGCACCCGCTCCCCAGTGGCCAGGTCGTCCAAGAATCGATCTGCTGCTGCTTCGACGTCTGGGGGCATTGGGCTGCGCGGCTCTTGCTTGACGCTGTTGTCGTCGGCATTCTCCTCGTTTCTCTGGCGGGATTCCGGGCGGACTGCGTTGCTTGGTGAAGGGGCAGCGCTGAGCTCTGGACGATCGATGTATCGCAGACCAGCACGCGTGGGGACACGCTCATGTGCTTCAACATCCCGTTCGGAAGCATGCCGCTCCTCTCGCCTAGGCCGATCCAAGGATTCCTCATATACACGACCATAGTAGGAATACCGTCGTGAAGCAGCAGGACTGAGAGGAACGTAATTATCGGAGCGACGGCTTGGGTAGCCATGGTCATCATAATCTCGTGCAACCTTGACAAACCATGTCAGCTGCGCGAGCGTCAGTGTGAGTGGAGAAAACTTACGTAATATCGGGGCTCGTCATAGTAAACCGCCCGCATCCGACGATCCCCTCGAGGAGGACTGTAGGGATACTCCATTGGACGGCGCGAGGCTCTGTGCTCATCCAACTCGAAAGGAGGGCGGCGAGAATCATATTCACCGTCACCCGACGGAGGAGCAGTAGGAGGTGCCATCGGAGAGCGAGCCATTGGAGAACCCTCGAAACTAGGGCCAGAGAGACGTGCGGGCCGAGAGCGTGGTGTTGGCGTAGGCTCCTGACGTTGTTCTTGACGGTGTTCAGCATGGTCACCTGTGAACCTACGTCGTGCCGGGGAATTATCCCGCGGCTGGTGGGCCGCCGACGTCTCGTTCTCCACAGGCTCGTCGGGCACGATGCCTATGTGTGGGAGAGGAGATGGGAATAGTGTGGGGAAAGCTTCGGCAATGATCCGAAGCTTGTGATCATCCATTCCTGGACTTTGGACAAGTGCAGAGATCGCACTGTCGTCAGGAAGCTCGATCATGTCCTTTTTCCACTCCAGCTGTGGTCCCGGACTGACATCGTGTATCCCAGGCGCTGCTCTTTCCATATGTTCAGACTTGAAATGAAGAATCAAAGACAGAAGACTAGAGAAATTCCTCTCCGAAGAGTGGGAGGAAGAAGAAGAAGAATGGAAAGTAGGAGCGTGGTGATGAAATCCCAACGCACAGGCTCTACAACGAAGACCAGCAACAGCATTAAGAGGATGCATAGAGTTATGAGAATCAAGAGCATCAGCAAAAAGATCCAAGCTGGGTTCGATACCGAACCGCAGATTGAAGTGGTACAAGATGTGGTAGATCACCACAGAGAGCCTCACACTCGGAGGCAAACCTTTGACTCCGGATGTGGATGTCCAGTAGTCTCTAGCCACATCTGTTAGCACCTGCAATTGCTCCCGATACACGTTCGTTGGCAGTGGTCCTCTGGAATCTGGAGCTGGAGGTGCCGGGGGAGTTCCATGGGAGGAGGAGCCGCCACGGTATGGTCCATAGGGTCCGGGTGCAGCTGGTTGTGGGCCAAATTGGCCCTGAGCAGTATCACCATAGCCCGGCATGGGAGGGCCAAAGTTATTGCCAGGAGGAGCGAACGTAGGCCCGTGTGGCGGTGGGAACTGTGCATAGCCGTCGTAAGAGTACGGGCTGTCATGCCATTGTGCTTGGGAAGAGCCCACGTAGGGCGGCATGGAACCGGGAGGTGGACCGTAGGGCTGCGGAGGGCCATGACGAGGGCCGTAGAAGTTAGCACTAGTGGCAGCAGGAGGCGGGAAGGGTCCATTGGTGGCTCCGTATTGGCCGTAAGGTCCTGGGCTGGACTGAGTGACGAAAGGATGAGGCGTGCGCGCAGTGGTAGGTGGCATCGACGTTGTACCTTGAGGATACCCGCCGTAGGGGTAAGTTGGGTAAGCGTGCTGGGGCTGGGCGGCCATTGAAGACGAGGGATATCCATTGTAGAATCCGTATCTGGCCTTGGAGGGGTCCGGGTGGAATGGATGCTCCTCGGGCCACTCGGCCTCTTTCCAGCAAACAACGACGTTGCCAACACTGAAAGCGGTGGTGTGCTTGGCGCCGTAGTGCTGAATGATACCTTCGAAGCCGTACCATTTCGGATTGCCTTCACAACCCTCGCCGTTGCAGAGGAAAAGCTCCTTACGAAACTGTTCGGTTAGCGGTTTGATCTTGTTATCAAATACCCATTTCATGTTCTCCAGGAGTAAACGTCTGGTAGGGGGTCCGGTAGGAGGGTCCTCACGGATCTCCTGTCCAGCAGCTAGTGTGTCCTCGTCCTCCAAGGCAAGGTCGGCATAGAATCGGCTACGAATTTCAATCAAGAGATCAGCAGCGAACTGTGGGCAATTGTCCTTGGAAAGCGAGCGGCCATCCATCCAGTCACGACTTGTGATCTCGTCGGCGTAGCGGGCCAGCTTTTCGCGGACCGGTCTCTGCACCTCTTCCCATTCACGCTCCAACACCTCTCGAACCTCTTTCATACTAGCATCCTGTTGACGTCGGTCTTCAAGCTTGACCTGCAATGCAGCCATTTGGGCAGCGCGCTCATGCTCAACCTTTTCAGCTTCATCCCGTTGGGCTTCAAGCCGAGGTTTGAGCATTTCCCACGCCTTTTCGGTCAGGGGTGAAGAGATCTGACATGCTGCCTGGAAGGCCTTCATGTGCCGCAGCACATTCGGAGAAATCGGAGGGTTGAGCTCCTGGCAACGGCGCTCAATCTCATTTTTGCGGGCAGCCTTTGCTTCGTTCGCATCCCGAATGCTCCGTTCAGGACGGAGCGGGTTAGATGCACCCGGAGACAGGCTTTGCGGTGCCATTGATTGCTCTGCTGTAGTGCCAGGATATTGTGAAGAGTAAGAGGAAACTTGAAAAGGGCAGCAGTCAGTATCCTCGCAGTGCGTGGACGGTCCAACAGATCTCGAATATGCCGGATTACAAGATCTCCAGTGTGCGGCACGCACGATTTGGCCTAAGGGGACGGGAAGAGTTAACTCACCAGCTCGTGGGACGCCGTTCATCGGCAGCTGTCTGGCCTGCGCGTACGTAGCAGCTGTTGGTGGCTGTTGGCTGCTGGACGCGATTGTTGGAGGCGACACTGTCTGTCTTCTCGGTGGCGACAGGTCGTGGAAACCACCTTTACGCTCCCATCTCTCCCAGCGCTCCGCATCTGCAATCTTTCCTCGGCCTATATCATCAAGCCCTTTGAACCATTCCTCGCCGGCAGCAGGTCCAAGCGCCCGGACTTCCTCAAACTCGCGATTGATGTCCTGCACATGCTCTCTATAATACCACTTCGACCAGGTGATAGAAGGTGGGATGGAGGTAGAGCTCATGATGCTCGAGGGGACGGCATGCAGACTCTGCGTCAGGAAGACGCAAGGCAGTGCCTTGAGGAGGGCGGTCGAAGAGATTGTGAAAAGCAGAGATTGTTCCTGCCGTGCTGGTTAGAAAACGAACAAGACGACAGCACCAGACAAACGACAAACCGGTTGTGAGCGCTCTTCCAAGCATCTCCCGCACGAACGTATGGCAAAAGGCCAAATGACACGAACACCATCAGCTCCCGGGCCTCCTTCCCACGCATTGGCAGGGTGCGGCTCAGGGCGTTGACTCTTGCCACAGAACTGACAACGTCGGCCTTTCAGCAGACGCCACATGCTCAGCTCAGATTGGCCGGCAAGTGGCCTTGGAATGGTAGGAAAGTACGTCTTGCGCGCGGAAGACCAGATGGACTCAGAGCTGACGATGGGCAGGGAGGGAGAAATGGGATGTGAACCTGGGTCGGGTTCAACAACGCAGGTGAGGAGAGTATGGAAAGCGCGGTTGACCTGCAACAGTCGACCGAGAGAGACGGGAGGGAGGTAAAGAAAGACATTCTGCCAGATTTGCCCAGGCAGGCCTGCGACAGGCGGAAGAATGTTGGCAAGATGATCGGGCAAAGTAACGCGGCGCCGCTTGTCAGGAGCTTCCCCAGGTCCGTCGGCTTTCCGCTTGCCGGAAGACTGAGAATCTCGTGCTTCGGGCATGCGATCGGAAGGCCCGCAAGCGCTCGAGGCTGACGGCTGACGGAGGTGCGGCGAGCCGGCCCTCGCGGCGAGGCTCGGAGGCTGCTCCATCACTCGAGCTCCTCAGCTCACGACAACCATAGGAGAGCAGCCGTTACGGCAAGGCTGCGTGAATGCGTTGACGCGGACGGACGGCGGGAGCACCCGGTGCTAGCGGGCGCACATAGGAGAGCGGGCCTGGGGCGGTGGGCGCGCGGCAGGGATGCGGTGGTGGTGAAGGGAGCGAAAGTGCAGCGAAGCGGGTGGGCGACGGGCGAGATGGACGGCGTGCGGCTTCATTTGTACGCTCTGAGGGTGTTCGGCTCGACCGCCTCACTTTGCAGCCAATCGGGACGCGCTCGGCACGCGCGCCCGCCTTCCCCGCCGGCCCACTCGCGGTGGGTTCGTGCGTTTCGAGCGTATTGTAACGAAGGGGGTGCCCAGCAGGCAGGTCTTGCGGGCCCGGCGCCGATTGATCCGCGCGGGCGCAGCTGGAGGCGATGACGACTGGCACGGCTGAGCGCCGCCCAAGCAGGCAGCCCGAACACCACCGCATCCGCCGCCATCTCTCTCCAACCACCACACTCGCTCGCTGCTACACGCCTCTTGCACGCGCTGAACTGCGTCACCTGCGTTTTCGCCCCCGCTCTCGCATTTGCAGCCTGCGCGGCCCTCTCGCGCTCCCTCCCGCCCCCCCGCCGGAGCCCCTCTATTGCGCGACTGCCTGCCACCATGGCCTCTCTTAACACCTCCTCCAATGGCCCCACGATTAGGCGCAGCTACGAGGGCGTCATCAATGCGCCCCTCCCTTCCGGTGCCGCCGCCGCCTCGCCCACCTTCGGACAATGGGCCGTCTTCTCCGTCTCCGCGCCCCTGGCCAACGCCTTCCAGCCCGACGCCGGCAAGGAGAGCGTTCTCAAGGTCCAGACTACCGGAGGTACGCATCGCCGATGCTGCATCCCGTGTCGCAGCAGAGCTGACATACTTTCTACACAGAGGGCGAGCTGGCAGACCTGATTGACGAGCTTAACGACGGCCGCATCCAGTTCGCCTTCGTCAAGGTCAAGGACCCCAACACGGGCCTCCCCAAGAACGTCCTGATAGCATGGGTTTGTCCGCCAGATGCCTCGATGCTGTAATGCGCTGACAATGCTGCATAGTGCGGTGAAGGTGTTCCCGAACGCACCAAGGGTTACTTCAACACTCACCTGGCCGCCGTGTCCAAGCTGCTCCACGTATGCTCCTTTTTTCCGCCCCGACGATCTTCTACTAATGATTCCCTAGGGATACCACGTCCAGGTCACCGCCCGGTCCGAGAGCGCCCTGAGCCCCGAGGGTATTATTCAGAAGGTCTCGGACGCGTCGGGCGCCAAATACTCTGCTGGAGACGCCCCTCCTCCAGTCGCCAGCAGGCCTCCGCCCCCCGTTGCATCCAAACCTGTCTTCACTCCTACCCGTGTCGGAGGCGCTTCGTCCGGCTTCAATCCCCTCGCCCGGTCGCGCGCCGCGCCCTCCGCCCAGAACGTCGACCACGATGGTTGGGGTGCCGACGCTCCTCCAGTAACCAGGTCTCAGCTCGAGAAGGTTGAGTCTGCATACAAGCCCACCAAGGTCAATTTGGCCGATCTCACCAAGCAGAACGAGGATGCCACCCGCAGTGGCCCCGCCAGAAGCGATACGCCGAGCGATGTTGTCAAGGGCGGCTATCAGCCAATTGGTAAGGTCGACATTGCTGCCATTCGGAAACAGGCCGCCGAGTCGGGTCAGCTGAAGGATGATCGTCCCACCCCTGTGAAGGGTTCGTATGAGCCCATTGGCAAGGTTGATATCGCGGCAATTCGAGCCAAGGCATCCGCTGCACCCCCTGCGCACATCTCCCCCGCTCCCACTGGCGGAGATGACGAAGCCCCCAAGTCGTTGGCAGAGCGGTCTGCGGCATTCAACCAACAGCCTGAGCGTCTTACCTCTATGCCCAAGCCCAAGGTCGCGAACAAGTTCGGAAACACGGGTGCTTTCACAGGCACGAAGCCTCCTGCCCCTGCCTTTGCGCCGAAGTCCCTGGCGGCTTCTGCTCCCATTGGAACGGCGAGCAAGACATTTGCAGACGAAGGTGGAAAGACCCCGGCGCAGCTCTGGGCAGAGAAGAAGGCGCGTGAGCGCGGACTCAGTGGCTCTAGTGACCTTCCCCCGCCGCCGGCTGCCCAACCCATTGCTAGCCAGCAGAGCGGCTCCGGCGGCTGGAAGAGTGGTTACACTGGCAAGAGCTGGGCGCCCGTGCAGACGACTCACACGGGTGCCAGTAACCTCAGCGCTCAGCGTACTGGTGAGGTTGATCATCCTCAAGAAGAGGCTCCCGCATCGCCTGCCGGCGGTATTGGTGCACTCCGGGATCGCTTCAAGGAGGCTCCCCCCATGGGATCTGCTGCTTCAAGACCCGTCCCAGTGCCTCAGGATGAGCCTGCACCGCCCCCGATGGACTTGGCTAGCAAGCCGAACGCGGGCCGCGCGGTTCCTGGTTTGCCCACGCGCCCGGCTGAAGAGCACGTGGAGCTTCCGTCTCCGCCTGCGCAACCCCGCAGCCCCACTCCCCCATCCCCTGACGTTCGCCCGAGCTCGCCGATCCGCATCATCCAGCCTGTTGCAAGGAGCGCCGAGCCCGAGCTCGAGCCGGCGGAGCAGCACTCGCCGCCTCCGGCATTGCCCACCGAGTCCATCTCTGCCGCTGTGTCCGCCGCCAGGGATCACATTCCCGACGAGCCGAAGGTGGAGGAGCATGACCCTGCGCGGGGAGCCGGTGTCGCCGCTGCTGAGGCATCTTTTGGTGCCGGTGCGGCTCATGCCGGTGCGGAAAGTGGTGGCAAGCGTGCTATCGCACAGTACGACTACGAGAAGGCAGAAGACAACGAGATCGAGCTTGCCGAGGGTGAAATAATCACTAACATCGACATGGTTGATGAAGACTGGTGGATGGGCCAGAACTCTCGTGGCGAGGCCGGTCTGTTCCCCAGCAACTACGTCGAGCTGATTGAAGATGACGAGGCCGCCGCACCCGCCCCGGCTGCCCCTGCGGCCGCTCCTGCGCCTCCTGCTGCACCTCCTGCTGCCGCTGGTGGCAAGGGACCCACTGCCACAGCCTTGTACGATTACGAGGCTGCTGAAGAAAACGAGCTCAGCTTCCCCGATGGAGCAACCATCACCAACATTGTAAGTATCACATATATCGCTTGCGTCGCCTGACATGGCTAACCTTTTTTTCGCAGGAATTCCCTGATGAGGATTGGTGGTTTGGCGAGTTCGGCGGCAAGTCGGGTCTCTTCCCTGCCAACTATGTGCAGTTGGACGAGTAGAGCTCTAGAGCGGTTTTGGGGTTTTGAAACCAAAGGGGCTTCTTGGTAGCCATTCGCGATTCATCTGTTTTTGCAGAATACCTGTGGTGCATAGCACAAAAGTTCAGAAGCAATACTTAACATTTAGCATTCAATTGGGCTCTTCACCGCTCTGATACCATTTTTGTAAGAGTGACTCATCCGAATCCTGTATTCTTCAAAAGTGTAACGCTGGCCTTTGGTGCTGGATACCCTCGGGAAGTCGGGTTTATGGCGATTAGCTGCGGGTGCTTAGAGTTTCTGGTATTGAATTGAAGACATTGTCTGATTACAATAGATTTTACCAATACAATAGCCTAAAGTCATTCCCATGCATCCACTTTTCGTAAGTCATTCTTCCTGCTTGATGTTCACATCTTCCTCTTTGAGTTTTGGTTCTTCCTTTACAAATGCTTTCGCCTTTCTCTTGGCCTTCGAGTATCTGACTATAAATGACATTAGCATTTGACGTTGAGTTCTCGACTCGAACGACATCTTACGTCCACAAGCGTTACAGAGAGTCTTCGGTCCATTCGGACCAAGCCGCCATTCAGGGGTGTTGAAGGTACCACACTCGTCACAGCCCGTCTCCCTTGCCACAACCTTTCGTTTCGTAAGCCTTGTGGCCGTCGGTGTCTTGCCCAAAAATGACCCCTCGAGCTTGGTGAGGTAGGGTATCCCAGCATCTCCCATAAGGACCTGTCCGGGGGCAGGGTTGGTTGATAAACCACTCGTCTGAGCTGACTTTCCAGCCGGGAAAGTGTTGCGTAAATTCAAAGTGTTGGAAGTTGACATCTTGTCCCCCTCCTGCCGCAGTTCTGCTATGCGGCTCAGAAGTCTGATTTCTTCTGTTTTCAGATCAAGCATTTCGTCCAACATCGCCCCTCTCGTGGTAAATGCGGGTCGTGCCGTGATGGAGAAAATGCCTGGTGGTGGAGTCATCAAATGCAGGGGAGATAGAGAGTCCGCGAGCTTGGTTTGATAGCGACCAACTAGCTCAAAAGCGGAGTAGTCTCTCTCAGCGCGCGCAGCACTGCGGATGCGGCAGTAGAAGCGAAACGGCACTGCTGCATTAAGGCGCATGGCGTTGTCCAACTCACTGGCGAAGACGTGGACATCGTCGCCATGGATCAGTGCAGCCAGTCGCTGACCGAGCAGTAGATCAGGCTCGCAGCCAAGAATGGAGAGGCAGTTCGTGGAGACGCGGATGATGGTGGTGCTTGGCGAAAGAATAAAGAACAGGTCGTGCAGCGAAGAGAGAACGATGTCGTCAAGGGCGGTGGGCAGAACGGTGTCGAAGCTGCGTCGGCGCCTGAGGGTGGTGGTGGTGCTTGCTGGCACTACCACCATCGATGCACCCCCCAAGGTATTGGGGAGAGCAAAGGGGGGCCCGAGGTCCATGACGACCGCAAAGACAATTGACCACGCTACATCCCACAACGTGCTGCAGATGGCATGGTTTAAAAGACTAAAGAAAAAAGCGCCCGCGCGTGATGGCGACCCGATCTGGAGACAGTCTCAGGTATGTTGAATTGTTTGGGATTCGCAATCCTACGTCATACCTGTGGCTTGAGTGGTTCCTGTTAGTGGCAAACATGGCCGCATCCGAGCCACATTTCCACAATTGGTATGTGGGGATGTTCGATGCCATCGTTATCGAAAAGATTCAAAATGCGGGCAGACCGGCATCAACAAAGCGATTGGCTGAGATGGCGCCTGTTTGGCCGGAGCGCTCTCCGGTCGCTTTTCCTGCAACGATGCTATCTCGATCCCCTCCCCCGCTTTCGATTAGCTCCGCTATGATAGCATCAATGCCTAGTGCAGATGGGACTTCGCAGCTCAGTAGCCGAGGGGCTTGATTTCGATCTGGTCAAGTCACACCATATGCCCTCGCTTATCGACGCAGGTATACCCAAACATGATTCACAGCTTCACTATCCCTGCTCTTAAGGCATAGGCAGATTGTACACGATACCCTGTTCGAATCGCCTGAGCCGATCTTGATCGAATCAACGATCTGAATGCAAGGGATTGACTATAGGTACGTTGCACGCAAATGAGTGTGACTGCACATCTGACTCGACTGATGAAGGGCATCCCAGGACTGGGTGATGACGTCACTGGTATTAAAATCAGCGACAACTTCATCCATTTAAAAAATGTCACCTAACCAATGAATTTCCGTCTGCATATCCCGTAAACTAGAGAAAGAGAAAAATTCGCAGAATTGCTAAACTCGTCTTTTCACACTAGCTCCTGGTTGCGTTCCAACTTATGAAGATTGATAGAATCCGTACAGCTGGACTGCCATCGTTACCACTAGGTCCAGGCCGAGAGAAATGATACAGTTACGAGCCCTAGATAGAAAATCCGTGGGCTTTCAGGAAATAGATCAGTCCAAAACCGTGATATTTCCCGACAAAGCCGTGCAGTTGATCGGCAAACCAATAGGTGGCGGCGTTCCTCCCATCATTGCAACGCTGCTGTAATTATACGTCGGGCTGAGCATCATGATCTGGCCCACAGTGGTGCCGTACTTTTCGGCGAGATCCTTGTACACTCCGTACGTGAACGAGTATGGCTGAATCACGCACTGGCTCGGGTCGCACTGCGGGATCTTGAGGAACTGGCCGGCTTCGAGGGCGGTAGTAGCGGTCTCATTGTCCTTGGCGTGCTCCATGATCGATTCGGCGGTGATGTTCAGCCGGCGCGCGACGACCTCGTACGTGTCGCCATTGACCGTGTAGTACAGGCGCGGGCCGCCGTAGATGCAGGTCCGCGTCGCGTTGGTCCGCGGCAGCAGGCAGGTTTCGTTGTCCGGCTCGCAGACCTCAGGCGGGATGAGGATTTCCTGCCCGACATTGGGGATGATTTCGACGTCGGCCATGAGGTTGTGGCGGCCGATGTCGCACACGCCGCGGTTGGTGGCATTCGCTATATCGAAGATCGTAGTGCCATACTCAGAAATATAGTAAAGGCCGGTCGTAGTGTTGAGTGCGGTGGTATTGCAGGATGAAGCCGTGGCGGCGAGGTTCGAAAAAGCTACGAGAGCCAGGAGAATATGACAAGACTTGAACATCATCATGAAGTTTTCTCTTTCCAAGAAACAACTTCTAATCACGAAGTTGAGGAAGAAATGGACGAATGGACGGGGATGAGAAATGAGAGAAAGAGAGCTTTTCTCTTCCCAAGAGAAAGTGAATGGTTCTCAGCGGTAAACGAATGCAAGTGCTATGATGGGAGGATAGGTACTGTGGCTTCTGACAACCGACCCCTGATTTATAGACTGCACACCCTTAGGCTCTCCATACGCACTGCTACAATGACGATCTAGGGATTCCGTTCGCGGAGACACTAGCAAACATCCCTGTCTTGTTTGAGGACTTCTAAATTGACACTACTTGCGTAGCCCATGTGCCAATAAACGATCCCCGCACATCTTTCCCCGCTTACGTGGACTTCGCACGCGTCAATCCATATAACTTGCGCATAACGGCGATCTATCGATGAGAACTTAGTGAGCAACCACACCCTTATCGGGCTAAAATCCATGCGCAGCAGGGCTCGGTGATGAGCAAGTTCATGAGGAACTCTGAGCGAGCGCATACACCCAGGCAACGATCGTTAGAATATGATACTTCTCCTAGAGACAGAACGGGTTATAATGTAAATAATTCATGCCCGTGACAGCTTAGCAGTATTGAAAGTATAGAAGTCACACTTTTTTTTTAGAGAATGATACTAGACTCTCCAACCCCGTCTCAGGCACTTCAATGCGGATGAAGCTGTGCTAAGATATCGGGATAGTTGACCAGGACTAGTGGCTGGCCCGATAGTTTTCACTTTTTAATAACTCATCCAGGCATCCCTAGTATGGCCGATCTCTTGTCTGACGTATTCGGATTCGGACCGGGCTGCGAGACCAAATGTCACTTCTAGAGATTTTGCCAATGAAGGCTTTGATTATTCGTTCGAGACGTTCAATAGGTCAGTCCAGATGGAGGCTCTGCACGAGCTCCGAAAACTAGGTTTCTATGACTTCTTGGCAACCTGATCAATGGAAGAAAAGCGAGGTTTGTGGAGATCAAAGGACGAGCGTATGGAGAAGTGCAATGTAGGTGTGGCGCTTGCGCGTCCCGCTCTAGTACCCGCAGCTAAGCTCCGATGTCCGAGTGCAATCCCCGGACATCGACCGGACTTTATTTCCCCCTCTCGATCTATGCGAATTCCGCATCGATCTTGCCCCCCTCCTACTTCGAGATGTTGTAACTGGGCAGCTCTTTGAACTGCTTCGCCCTTTTTATGTGCTTGTTGGTTTTATTTTCTTATTCTTATTCTTGAGCATTTGATGATTCTAAGGGAATTGAAGTACGGGTTCTGCAATAAGCAATCAACAAACATCAAGAAACATATTTTGCTCTATACCAAATATTTATCCAGCTCTATGTCAACTTTTCAATGTGTTGAGGATTGGATTCTTTTCATACGTAGCAAGCTTATCTAAAGTGTCTAAGTTTCGAGAGTTTTTTTTTTTTTTCAAAAAAATAGTCTGCGTATGTAGGAAGGTGTCATATCATGCCCAACTTTACCACATATGTCACGCTAAAAGTAATAAAGACGCTGCAGCAGTTACAACTTACAGT
Source organism: Lasiodiplodia theobromae (assembly GCF_012971845.1). Taxonomy (NCBI): domain Eukaryota; kingdom Fungi; phylum Ascomycota; class Dothideomycetes; order Botryosphaeriales; family Botryosphaeriaceae; genus Lasiodiplodia; species Lasiodiplodia theobromae. The sequence continues at coordinate 33,797 of NW_023336555.1, read as the reverse complement.
ATCCATAGAGAATAGATAACCTAAATATTTTTCCCATCTCATTTTCTATACCTTTAGAGAACGACTCTGGCTGAGGTATACTTTCACGTTGGTCTAGCAATATTTCTACTGTAGTGTCTCTACTTTTTGCACTCTCAAAGTCTGGAGCGACGTATAAGCTCACTATATCGTACCTTGCAGAAAGTTTGCTGGTCAAGTATCTCGGAAGTGGCATTTTGGCGGAAGGCTGTGCGCTAACAGTGAGCGACAACGTTCTCTACGTGGCAACCCTACGATCGAACTCTCTTTCGCCAGTGAAGTCTAAAATAAATCTCTCCATGCCGTGAGCGCTACATCTCCTTCTTAAATCTGTAAATGAACCGAAAGATTCTCCAAACACTCTCTCCGAGCTTCATCCCGTATGGAGCGCTCTCAAGTTGTAGCTACTTCACCACTAGACTGGGGTGTACCAGCAGCGTTGCCCAGCGACTGCTATTCAACAGCTTCCCCACTTACTAATCGTGCTTGAAGTGGGCAGCAAGCTGAGCTACTCTGCGATGATCTCTGCGGCGATGGCTGCCGTCGATCTAGCGGTGTGGAACAGCGTGCGGCCAATTGAATTCTTACGACCCTTATCTTTGGTTCTCGCGACGCATATAGCAGCTTTTTAAAACATCGGGTCTATACACAGAAAGAAGTCCATGCTGCTTGAATGCCGGTTCTCATGAGCATGTCTGGTTATTTGTGACTCGCTACTTGGCCTCGTTACACGGACCATCCCCAAACAGCAGCCTTGATAATCCTCGGAAACAGCGGAATCCATGGTGTTGCGGCCATCCGCCAGAATTCCACCGAATGGCAACTCTCTACGGGCGAAGGATTGCTCACCTGAGCGTTTAGGATCCAAACTCTTCACCGGCGGCTGCGAGCCGCTGCGCTACGGGTCCCGCCGGCTTACAGTGACAGGACTGACAACAGCACAAGCGCCACCTGTCTCGGCAGGGTCCAAGCATTGTTACTCCTCCAGTGGTTGCTACGACAGCACCTCTGCCTACCACACGCCCTCGAATCATCAGTCGGCGCTTGGATCTCGTAATCAAAATATCGGCGCTCCGGTATTGGACGGTCATCTAATCCTTCGCCAGCTTTCCAAGTTGTCTTCCCGAAGAAGTAATTAAGCTGGCTACTGCAGTGTGATGGTCTGTCGTCTCTTGGCATGCCAAAGTTGTGGTTTGTAGCACCTCAGAAGGTTGGACAGAGATCTTCAAGAGGTGGGCACGAATACGAAATAAAGATTTACCGGCTCCATGTCAGTGCGGTACAATGACATGATCAGCGCATAGCCTACGACTGTGTCAGGCGAATGAGATGAGAGCCAGGCAGAAACAAGCAATGTGGACCCTGAATCTCGGCTGCATGAAAGCGTCTCGCCGTGGTTGCGCGAAAGTTTCAGAGGGCCAGTCGGCACGTCGGAGACGGATATAAGGCGGTGGTGATCCAAATGAGCTTGGCCGGGACGAACATGGGTCGCTGCTCCAATGCACAGCACATGCGGGCGGTGAAGGCGTGTCGTTTTAAAGACGCGTGCATGTTAGTGTGGCCGGAGCTTTGTTGCATGGAATCATGTGGCGATGGGGCGCCGTCGTCCTTGTAATTACGAAGTAGCGAAGAGTGATCCGTGAGCGCGACGGCGTCAGAGGAAACGGGCAGCAACGGCAGCTTTCCGCGTCAAATAATGCTTTTTCGACGGCGCGGGCTAAACAAGCTTGGGAAGGATGGTTTGGCTAGGCTGGGGCGCGGCTCGTATTGACATTTGACGCTGGCGGTGCGAGCCGGTAGGCAACGGCGAGGCAGCCAGGCCGGAACGCACGGCATGCAGGCTGCACGCCAAGAGGGCCGCGCGGACGAAAAGGCTTCATCGGGCTGGCAGAGCGCAGTGCTTGATGCGGCCACTTGTTACGCGGTGTCGGCTTGTCGCTTCCGTGATGCCTGGGAGCTGCCACGCTGGGGTGGCGCGAGCGTGAAGTCCGCGGACTGCGCAGCCAATAAACGCACCAGAACGGGGCGCAGCGCTTACGTGCGCCGGCCTCGAGGTGCCGAGGCGTGCGAAAGCCAAGACGAGCCAAGCGCGCGCGAAAAGCTTCGCCTTGTCGGCTCGTCACTGCGAGCGCGGGCAGGGCCGGTGGCTCAGCTGCTTGCGACCGCTGCGAATCGCCGCACGCAGGCGCAGCAGTGGCGCGCTGGGTCACCGGCCGGGAGCTCGTGCAGAGGCAGCGTCAGGTGCACCGCCGACTGTGGCGGGTTCGAGAATCGCTGAGTCTGGTGCTGATCCGCCCTTCTGCTAGTGGATAAATCACAGCCTTGTCGCTCTCACCTACCCTCCCTTGCACCCATAATCTGCTGCTGCCCGCGCCTCCGACGCCTCAGCCCCGACTCCGCGTCTCGCCCTCTCCGCACCTGCAACACTACACCCGTCGCCTTCGACTCACCACTTCTCTCGTGAGTGCGCGCCCAACCGTCGCGATCGCCAATCCAGCTGACAGCGTCATAGACCGGAATTCATCATGTCCAACCAAGGCTACTACGGCGGCCCTCCGCCTCCCCAGCAGGCGTAAGTTTCACTGCGTGCCCGTGGAGCGCTCGTCGTCCTTGCGATTCTGCGAAGCGCCTTGCGACAGGACTTACAGCTAACTTGGGCACAGCTACTACCCTCAGCAGGGCTACCCTCAGGGCCCACCACCCCAGGTAAGAAGATGCACATGTCCGTATCGCTTGCTGCGGCTGCTGATAAGTTTGTAGATGCAATACCCGCAGCAACCTCCTCAGACCGTTATCGTGAAGGAGAAGAAGGACCGTGGCTGCCTGGGTACCTGCTTGGCAGTTCTTTGCTGTTGTTTCGTCTGTGAGGAGGGCTGCGAGTGCTGCGCGGAATGTTGCGAGGTAAGTCACTCCGATAGGCCGATGCACGGCTCTAGCTAACCGCGCCAGTGTGCCGAGGACTGCTGTTAAACGGACGACGACGGCGATGATGGAACGTCTGCTGTGAGATGCATTGGCGTCGCTTGCCTGGACGCTTGCGATAATCCATCCATATTGCCCGAGAACCGGGCCCTGTCGAGGCTGGATTCGATACCCTTAACACTCCACCTTGGGTACCGGTTGGGCGCAAACAGCTGCATGGACACCTGTTTTGGCGTTAGAGGGCCTGTTCCGCGGGTTGCTAGAGCTTTCTTCCTGATCCCGCGTTGCGGAGGACATGGCAATTTCTTTTTATTTGATGACAATCGATTACCCCGTACTCGCGACGATATTGTTTCCACTGGTGTGCTCGTAAACCGTTTTGGCCTGGAAGAACCATGACAATCGTGATGACTGGTCATCGCAGCCATTTGCCCAGACTTCAGAGGTTCAAAGGCGCCCATGCGACCTGATCTGGCTACCGTGCGCGTCCGAACACTTTGCGGGGTGAGGCCGGTGCACTGGAGCTCGTAGACAGCTGCAGTGGGACGCCGGCGTCAAACTAGAGTACCGCCAATGGCAAGGGTCTCATGGACTCGATCTCGCCCAGCGACCGCGAGCCAGGATGCAGTCAACCGGCGTTGTGCACATGAATGTTGCGACAAGGCCTGGAGTGAGTTCGGCAGGGGAAGTCTTGGCGCTGACGATTGGCGGGAGCTCTAGGATAGGTGTTCGTTACGCGCGGCTTCAGCGCAAGCTCCAACAACACCACCGTCCTCCAATTGCCTTTGCCTTCGCCACCTAGAGCTCGACCATGGCTGCCGCCGCGGATAAGAGCTTCCTGGAGGGTGCCACGGGTCGGAACACCCGTGGCATGCTCCGCATCATCATCTTGGCCACCATCGCAGCAGCCGCTGTCTCCAGCCGTCTGTTCAGTGTCATCCGCTTCGAGAGCATTATCCACGAGTGTTTGTCCCCCGGATGCCTCCGCATGTAGCGCTGCTAATTGAATGGCTTGCAGTCGATCCCTGGTTCAACTTCCGCGCCACCAAGTACCTCGTCAAGCATGGCTTCTACAGCTTCTGGGACTGGTTCGACGACAGTACGCCTCACGCCGCACCCCCTCCCCGCTCGCTCGCTCGCGCACACAATTCATACAGACGAGGGCTATGATACTGATATGGGCTTTTTGCAGGGACATGGCATCCATTGGGCCGTGTTACTGGCGGTACCCTCTATCCCGGCCTCATGGTTACTAGCGGTGTCATTTACCACGTCCTCCGCTTCCTGACCATCCCCGTTGACATTCGGAACATTTGCGTGCTCCTCGCGCCCGCTTTCTCGGGCCTGACGGCTCTCGCCACGTACCTCCTCACGTCCGAGATGTCCGAGTCTCCGTCGGCTGGCCTCCTCGCCGCTGCCTTCATTGGCATTTCGCCAGGCTACATTTCTCGTTCGGTCGCTGGAAGTTACGACAACGAGGCAATTGCCATTTTCTTGCTTGTCTTCACCTTTTACCTGTGGATCAAGGCCTTGAAGGTTGGCTCTGCTTTCTGGGGCGCCCTCTGTGCGCTGTTCTATGGCTACATGGTGTCTGCATGGGGTGGATACGTTTTTATTACCAACCTGCTTCCCCTGCACGCCTTTGTGCTCATCTGCATGGGCCGTTACAGCCCACGCCTCTATGTTAGCTACACCACTTGGTATGCGCTGGGTACGCTTGCCAGCATGCAGATTCCTTTCGTCGGATTCTTGCCCATTAGGAGCAGCGAACACATGGCCTCTCTCGGTAAGCAATACTCGAACCCTCTCCTCGACTTTGTTCTAACTCAAATCAGGTGTTTTTGGTCTTCTGCAAATTGTCGGCTTTACCGAATGGGTCAGGACGCAGCTTCCGAGCAAGCAGTTCCAGACTCTCCTCCGCAGCCTGGTTCTGTTGATTTTCGTCGTCGGTTTCGGTGGCCTCGTCCTCCTTACTGTCTCTGGCGTCATTGCTCCCTGGACCGGCCGTTTCTACTCGCTCTGGGACACGGGATACGCCAAGATCCACATTCCCATTATTGCGTCTGTCTCCGAACATCAGCCTACCGCCTGGCCTGCTTTCTTCTTCGACCTGAACATGATGATTTGGCTCTTCCCCGCTGGCGTCTACATGTGCTTCCGCAAGCTCACCGATGAGCAAGTCTTCATTGTCATCTACGCCGTCCTTGCCAGCTACTTCGCCGGCGTCATGGTCCGCCTTATGTTGACTCTTACTCCGGTTGTTTGCGTTGCGGCGGCCATGGCGCTCTCGCACATCCTGGACAACTACCTCGTCGTGCAAACCCCCGCTGCAGTCGTCAACGCTAAGGCCAAGGAGAACGGAGCGAGTGTCGAGGAGGTTGCGTCTTCCATTATTCCGGCTTCGCTGCGTTCCACCCGTGACCCTCTTGTCGGCATTTACTCGTATGCGTCGAAGCTTACTATTGTCGCATCGACCACGATCTACTTGCTCCTTTTCGTCCTGCACTGCACCTGGGTCACGTCTAACGCGTACTCGTCTCCTTCAGTCGTCCTGGCAAGCAGACTGCCCGACGGAAGCCAGCACATCATTGATGATTACCGCGAGGCTTACTACTGGCTTCGTCAGAACACTCCCGAGAATGCCAAGATCATGTCTTGGTGGGACTATGGTTATCAGATCGGTGGCATGGCGGACAGGCCTACGCTTGTTGACAACAACACGTGGAACAACACCCACATTGCCACTGTTGGCAAGGCCATGAGCTCCCGTGAAGAAGTCAGCTATCCCATCATGCGCCAGCACGAGGTCGACTATGTTCTCGTCGTCTTCGGTGGTCTTCTTGGGTACTCCGGCGACGACATTAACAAATTCCTGTGGATGGTCAGGATTGCCGAGGGCATTTGGCCTGACGAGGTCAAGGAGCGCGATTTCTTCACTCCCAGGGGCGAGTACCGCGTCGATGACCAGGCGACTCCTACCATGAGGAACAGCTTGATGTAAGTACAACACCCCCCATGAACATCGTACTTTACTGACAATTTACCAGGTACAAGATGTCTTACTACAACTACAACTCTCTCTTCCCTGCCGGGCAAGCTACTGACCGTGTCCGTGGCGCTCGTCTTCCTGCTGAAGGGCCCCAGCTCAGCACCATCGAAGAGGCATTCACCAGCGAGAACTGGATCATCCGTATCTACAAGGTCAAAGACTTGGATAACCTTGGCCGAGACCATGCTAGCGCCATGGCCTTTGAGAAGGGCAACAAGAAGAAGCGTGCCGCCAAGAAGAAGGGCCCGAAGGTCCTGCGCGTTGAGTAAAACTACGGCTTGGATGCGGGGTCGCCTTTTCTCTCTTATTAGCGGAAAAATGGAAAGAATTTAGATGTGTATATTACGAACGCCAGGAAAGCGAAGGCGTAGGAATACAAAAGTGCATCGCTGCTGGCAGTTGCTCAGGAGCGGGGTGGTGCCTAAATTTCATTCAAGTCCTTAAGCGAGAGCCGCTGGTGCTTGGTGTCACTGCTCGTCCCATGACATCAATGTCGTTTGCCAGAGCCCCAAAATCTTCAACTTCCGCCCATCTGCTGAGTGCCCTCTCCCTTATCGCATTTTACACGCGCTCGCCGTCGACGTTGTTTCGCTACTTCAGTCAAGTACCGCTCCTCCGCGCCTTCTCTGAGCCCTTGCCCGAAGTGCCTACTGAACCGACGGCGTCGCGAGCGACTTCCAATCGTCGCGCCTTCCGACAGAGACTGACATCGATATAGTGGCATCTCGGCGATCCAGCCGCTTCTTTTCGCGGCAGCCGCGGGCGCGATCGCCCACTGAACCCCCCGACCATTCCGCCTCCCACTACTACTACTACTACTACTCCCCCTACGCCTTCGACGACTTCGGCCCGGTTCCAATCCCACCTCACAGTGGCATTGAAGCGCCGTCACCTTACTACGCTCCGTATTGCTATGCTCCTCCTTTTGGGCCTTTCATGTGAGCTTGAGCTCTTAGCTTCACCAAGTACCACACTAACATCTCTGCCAATTCAGACCTCCGCCCCACGGCCCGCCTGAGAGGCCAGAATTGTCTCCAGGGCTAGTGCCTCCTTCACCTGAGCCCATACCTGCTTTTGAACAGCCTCGGGTGGTCGAAGTAGACCATTCTCCTTCACCTGCAGAACAGTCAAAGAAACGGGTGCCAGTGAAGCAAGACGAATCCGAAGACAGAAGCAGGAACGAAAGGCCAGGAGACACACAGCCCAGTCCCTGGGAGGAAAGTCACGCCCTTAAGGAAGATAGTGCCTTAGAAGGTGCGACTCGTCCAAATCTTTTGTCGAACTCTTCTCTTGAGGCTCTCATACCTGGGTTGTCAGTGGACGAGGCCATGAAGCAGGTCACAACGCAGAAGAAGATGGCTTCGCGTTCCCCTTCTCCCCCTTCACCTGGGCTGCCTCCTATCGTGCCCGCCGGCGATTGGAGAGTTGGCCATGCGCACGGATACCCTTACGGTAACCAGCTGATGCCTCCACCACACATGCATCCTCCTGGCTTCTACGGCCCGCCACCGTGGCCACCGCCGCACCCAATGCCACTCGTTGGACCACTGCCACCTGCAGATCGACAACAGCCACACGGCCATCGTCCTCCATCTGCTCCTCTTCCGCCTCCACCACCACCCCGCGAGGTCGTCCGGTCGGAGGAGATCACGATTACTCACACGCCAGACGCACCTCCGGCTACGTCGACAAGCTACTTTGATGACCCGTACAATTCCAAGGCGCCCAACTACAACTCAACTCACAAGCACGTGGCTTTGCAATACCACATCTGCTCAATCTGCCGAAGGCCGCGTTCAACGAGATATCACCGGCAGCATCCTCTAATCCCAGGTCAACAGATCATTCCCGAGCCGTGCCGGAAGTGCCGCTCAGCGATTAGCTCGAGTTCAAGTGAGGACGACGGAAAGGTCATAGTTAACCAACCAGGGAAGCGGGCCGTCAGAGAAAGTGAGAGTGTCCGTATTGTCGCCATGGAAGACAAAGACCTACGCAACCATCGTCGTCCTCGTCGTAGGTGAGTTGGTTTTTGTTCAATATCAGACATTAAGGTTAGTGCTGACGGTGGAGATAGGTCTGGAAGTAGGACGAGAATTGTGGTCCGAGAGTGCCGTTCCAATAGCCCTGCGTCCCCACGAGGCCGTCACGGAAGGATTGATGAACATGAAGTCATCACCATCGAAGAGACCGAGGAACATACACACAGGCCCCATAAAAGGCCTGAAAGCGGCACAAGGATCCATATCAAAAACACTGAGGGAGTCCATGACGTCCGTCAGCAAAGCTCCCCAACTCGCCCCAAAGATGAGGACTCGACCATCATCAGGCGCATGAGAGAGCTTCGTACACATTCTGTCAGCCCTGAGCCGGCATTTATTCACGAGCAGAGGTATTCACGAGTGGTCAAGAATGACCCTCCACCTCCACCGGGTCCAACCCGCAAACCTCCCGTGCACCGCCAGACCAGCGATGCTGAGCGTCGTCTGCGCGAGCATCCTCAGGCCTTCCGTCATGGGGTCATGATTCAAGTTTCCGGCGGAGATCCGCCTCAGGATGCAAAAAGCTCTCGCAGGCCTGCCATTGAGCCACCCCCGCATCCTGAACCGAGGACAAAGCATAAGAAGGATCCTTCTCCTCCGCGGGCATCGCACGGGCAAAGGCGGCATTCGATCGCTTATCCATCGCACGAGCCTGAGCAGCAATACTCCAAGACAAAGCTTCGCAGTATCCTGCGGTCTCAAAGCCGGCCTCGGTCAGGACACTGGTCGCCGTCTCCAGAAAGAGACGTGTATATAGATGATTCTGATGAGGTAGGTGTGGCCCACGGAGGACCACGAGTGTCTTTTGCCCCAGAACCTTCAAGTTCCCGCCGAAAGGCCAACCCACCTCGCCATGAGCGAGAGGGAGACCGAACTCGTCCGGATGGAAAGGGCGCACGAAAGCACCGACCGCATGTTGATGGCCCCACCAGTAGTTCAGAGTCTGTTCCTCACGCTGGTAAGTTTCACCGATATGATTTAAGCTACCACTAGCTGAAGGATAATGCTAAATAGCATCGAAACCTAGGACCTCACCACTTCAAAGACTATGGATACTGGCAAGAGCCACCGCAAACCAGCTTTCAGCCTCGTCAAGACGACGGGATGCACGCGCCAGACCGAAACGCCGCAAGAGGTCGCATCGTTCGTAGGCCTTCTTTCAGCCACGATCACGACGATACCCCGGCTAAGCACCGTGCGCGCCACGTTGATCCTCCTGACCATATCACTTACTACCGGTCGGCCACTCCTCCTAAGGAAGCCCCTCCATCTGGCACAACGACATACACTGATTATGCAGGAACTCACCCCCTTCCGAAGCCACTCGAGGACACCGTACCGTGGTCGCAGAGATCTATAGCTGACAGCAGCAACGTGAGTGGTGGTTCGTACAGAATGGTTGATGTCAGAGATCTCGACGTCATTGACGAGCATGGCCGCATCGTAAGGGTCCGTGAGATAGAAGAGACCCATCACCCGAGGAAGGAAGGTTATCACGGCGGACATAACGGGGGGAGAGGAAGAGATGACTCCGTCGGCCACAGGGCGGTTCAGCATGCTGGCTGGAGAGACGTCTGAATGGCGTGGTGCGAGAGAGTTTGCTCGAGAGGATTCGATGGTGAACAGATTGTTTTGTGCAGAGCGCGCACGTGTCACCTAAAATATCGAGGTGATTCCTGCATAGGCGTTTACGAGAGGTTATCAAAGGTACCGATGCATGAAGTACCAAGAGGCGAGGCTGGATTCTGGATCCCATTCAGCAGAAGTTAGGAGGATCATGCGGTACTAATCTTTATTGATTGTACATGGGCAGTAGTACAATTAGAGCCAGTATGGTAGAAAATTGCATTCTAGAAAGTCAAACACAGAATTGCAGAATCAGTAAAAGATCCCCACTCTAGATGCCAAATGAACTGATCAACGATGAAGGTCAGGTACAAGGTGTCGCAGTTGCAACTTGAAGCAGCCCTGGCCACGTGAAGTGCCTGAACACAAATGATTGAGTGAAACTCCTGTCAATATATTCGAAACCTTTTCTAGCCATTCGAAATGTAGTGAGATGATTTTGCAGGGATAAGTTGAAGTGATGCGAGGTGAGTCCCCTTGGTACGCTAACACCAAAATGGAAGTGGCGCGCCAAGATTGCAGCTTGAGCTCCAGCATTTTCGCGTCGACGCCTACAAGACTTACACGCAGGCATCCACCTCGCCTCCCTCCGCCACCGCCTTCCATACCGTTTGTCCATTGCCTGCAACTCGACGCGCCCGCAGGCAATGAGATCCTCGCCTCACACTTAATCCGAAAATCCACTGCCTCACGGGCCGTCGAAAAGAACATTTCCTCCATCGCCACGCCGGCGCGACACCGTAACATAATCCATCCACCATGGCGCAGGATCCGAACAGGCTTGCGCAGTTCAAATATGCGGCCATGTCCAACCTGGTCCTCCAGGCGGACCGGCGCTTCGTGACACGGCGAGGCGACGACGCCACGGGCGACCCGGAGTCGCTGGCCGGCCGCATTAGCATCAAGGAGATGGGCGGGCGCGTGGCCCGCGACAGCGCGCCGACGGACAAGAAGAAGAAGAAGCAAGGCGGGCTGGCCGACATCGAGCGCGGCGACATCCACGAGGGCGAGGACGTGCTGGAGCGCGAGCAGAAGAAGCGCAAGCGCGGCGAGCCGCAGCAGCTGCGCGGCACTGGCATCCTGAGCCAGGCGGACCTGCTCGTTGAAGACCTGCGCTACCGGCCGCGCACCCCCGCCACCAGGTCCACGTACGAGCTAATCACAACCATCGTCGGAAGGCATCTGGGCGACGTGCCGAACCACGTCGTGCGCAGCGCCGCGGACGCGGTGCTGGAGTACCTGAAGGATGAGAATCTCAAGGACTTCGACAGGAAAAGGGAGATCGACGACATTCTCGGGTCGACCATGGGCTCGAAAGAGTTCAACGAGCTCGTCAACCTGGGCAAGAAGATCACCGACTACGACGCCCAAGACGACGACGAGGAAATGGGCGACGCGGCGGACGGGGCTGCGGGCGCAGAGCTGGATGAGAAGCAGGGTGTCGCGGTCGTTTTCGATGAGGATGACGATGATGAGGAGGCGGGCCAGACGTTTGAGGTTCGGGACGAGAATGATACCTCGGATGAAGAGGAAGGAGATTTCGCCGAACGGCAAGGCGCTGAGGGTGCTACGGCTGCTGGCGGCGGTATACTTGCCGACGACGAGGACGGCGACAACCTTGGAGGCGAGGAGGAGATGATTATCGACGGTGGCATGGACGCATCCGCGGCGGAAAAGAAGGGCGCGGATAGGCCGATTCCGGCGCACGAAATCGACGCATATTGGTTACAGCGCCAGATCGGACAAATATACGAGGACGCGCACATCCAGCAGGAGAAGACTCAAGAGGCATTGCAAATACTGTCTGGAGAAACCGAGGACGACGAGGAGAAACCGCTCCGTGAGATTGAGAACGACCTTATGGAGCTTTTCGACTGGGAGCACCACGAGCTCGTTGCGAAGCTCGTTTCTAACCGGGATAAGGTTGTCTGGGTCACCAGGTGGCGAAAGGTCGAAGACGATGCCAGCGCGCGGGGAGCCATTGAGAGGGAAATGATTGCCGCCGGTCACAGGAAGATCTTGAACGAGCTACGGACAAGAGAAGACGCCCCGACGGATGCGCCTGCATCGAAGAAGATGAAGGTCGAGCTCATGGACATTGACGTTCCTAAGGCAGAGGAGAAGCCGGACGCTGCAAAGGATGGCGGATTGGTCGGCGGTCTCCAGCCCAGGAGGCTGATAAACCTGGAGAACCTGGTCTTTGAGCAGGGTAACCACCTTATGACCAACCCGAACGTCAAGCTGCCCCAAGGTTCAACGAAGCGGACCTTCAAGGGCTACGAGGAAATCCATGTTCCAGCACCGAAGCCTAGGAGAGACCCGAACGATGCGCCGGACTTGCCTGTCAGTGAACTTCCCGAATGGGCACGAGTTGGTTTTGGTACCTCGAAGAGTCTTAACAGGATCCAAACACGATGCTACCCCACAGCTTTCAAGGACGACGGCAACATGTTGATTTGCGCGCCTACCGGTTCCGGAAAGACGAACGTTGCCATGTTGACCATGCTCCGTGAGATTGGCAAACACAGGAACCCGGAGACTGGTGAGATCAACTTGGATGAGTTCAAGATCATCTACATCGCCCCTCTCAAGGCTCTGGTGCAAGAACAAGTCGGAAACTTCGGAAAGAGGCTTGAGCCATATGGCATCAAGGTTTCTGAGCTTACAGGTGATCGTCAACTTACCAAGCAGCAGATTGCGGATACCCAGGTGATTGTCACGACCCCTGAGAAGTGGGATGTCATTACTCGAAAAGCCACCGACACGAGCTACACAAACTTGGTGCGGTTGATTTGTATCGACGAGATTCACTTGCTGCATGATGATCGTGGTCCCGTCCTGGAGAGCATCGTCAGCAGAACCATCCGCCGCCAGGAGCAAACCGGTGATCCCGTGCGCATCATTGGTCTTTCTGCCACCCTTCCTAACTACCGTGACGTTGCCAGCTTCCTGCGGGTTGATCCTGTCAAAGGCCTCTTCCACTTTGACGGAACTTTCAGGCCTTGCCCGCTGAAGCAGGAGTTCATCGGTGTCACCGACAAGAAGGCCATCAAGCAGCTGAAGACGATGAATGACGTCTGCTACACGAAGGTTCTGGAACAAGTTGGGCAGCAGGACAACCAAATGCTCATTTTCGTCCATTCGCGAAAGGAAACTGCGAAAACCGCCAAGTACATTCGCGACAAGGCGTTGGAGATGGAGACGATCGGACAGATCATTCGCAGTGATGCAGCCAGCCGGGAGATTCTGCGGTCAGAATCTGATGGTGTACAGAACGCGGACCTGAAGGATGTGATGCCTTACGGCTTTGGTATCCACCACGCTGGTATGAGTCGTGCTGACCGTACCTCTGTGGAAGATCTCTTCGCCGACGGTTCTCTTCGCGTATTGGTTTGCACTGCTACGCTGGCCTGGGGTGTCAATCTTCCTGCTCACACAGTCATCATCAAGGGCACCCAGATCTATTCGCCTGAGAAGGGTAGCTGGGTTGAGCTTAGTCCGCAGGACGTGTTGCAGATGCTTGGTCGTGCCGGTCGTCCGCAGTATGATACATACGGTGAAGGTATTATCATCACGACACAATCCGAGCTACAGTACTACCTGTCACTCATGAACCAGCAACTTCCCATTGAGTCGCAATTCATGAGCAGACTAGCAGACAACCTCAACGCTGAAATCGTCCTCGGCAACGTTCGGACGCGGGACGAGGCTGTCGAATGGCTCGGCTACACTTACCTGTATGTCCGTATGCTCCGGTCGCCGGGTCTTTACAGCGTCGGCGCCGAGTACGAGGACGACGAGGCTTTGGAACAGAAGCGAGTCGATCTCATCCACTCGGCCGCTACTGTATTGGAAAAGTCGAACCTCGTCAAATATGACAAGAAGAGCGGCAAGTTGACGTCTACAGAGCTCGGTCGTGTTGCTTCGCATTACTACATTACCCACAGCTCCATGGCCACATACAACATGCACATCCAGCCGAACATCTCTACTATCGAACTTTTCCGCGTCTTCGCACTCAGTGACGAATTCAAGTACATCCCCGTTCGTCAGGATGAAAAGCTTGAACTCGCCAAGCTTCTCGGACGTGTCCCCATTCCCGTCAAGGAGAGCATCGAGGAACCCCATGCCAAGATCAACGTCCTGCTGCAGGCCTACATCTCGCGTCTCAAGCTTGAGGGTCTGGCTTTGATGGCTGATCTCGTCTACGTCACCCAGTCTGCCGGTCGTATCCTGAGGGCAATCTTCGAGATCTGCCTGAAGAAGGGCTGGGCCCACGTCGCGAAAACGGCATTGGACTTGTGCAAGATGGCCGAGAAGCGCATGTGGCCCACGATGACGCCTCTCCGCCAGTTCTCCAATTGCCCTCGTGATATTGTGCAGAAGGCTGAACGTATCGATGTGCCCTGGTCAAGCTACTTCGACCTTGATCCCCCGCGTATGGGTGAGCTTATGGGTCTCCCTCGTGCTGGCCGTACTGTGTGTGCGCTTGTCGAGAAGTTTCCTCGCCTGGAGATCCAGGCCCATGTCCAGCCAATGACGCGGTCCATGCTCCGCATGGAGTTGACCATCACTCCAAACTTCGTGTGGGACGAGACTTTGCATGGCAACGCCGAGAGCTTCTGGATCATAGTTGAGGACTGTGATGGTGAGGAAATCCTCTTCCACGACCAGTTCCTCCTGCGTCGCGAATACGCCACTTCGGAGATGAACGAGCACCTTGTTGAGTTCACCGTCCCCATTACGGAGCCGATGCCTCCCCACTACTTCATCACCGTTGTATCCGACCGTTGGATGCATTCAGAGACCAAGATCGCCGTGTCCTTCCAGAAGCTGATCCTCCCGGAGAAGTTCCCTGCGCATACCCAGCTTCTGGACATGCAGCCTCTGCCTGTCGCTGCTCTCAAGAGGCCCGATTTTACTGGACTGTACCCTAAATGGGAACGCTTCAACAAGGTGCAGACCCAGACCTTCCCTGCTCTCTTCCAGCAGGACGACAACGTCTTCGTCGGCGCGTCGACCGGCATGGGCAAGACCGTGTGCGCTGAGTTTGCCCTGTTGCGGCATTGGGCCAAGCAGGAGGGCGGCAAGGCAGTCTATGTCGCTCCATTCCAGGAGTTGGTCAACAACAGATATAAAGACTGGAAAGAGCGTCTAGCAAATGTCGCCGGTGGCAAGGAAATCGTCAAACTTGTCGGCGACACCTCTGACCTTCAATTGGCGCAACAGGGTGATCTCATCCTCGCAACCCCGCAGCAGTGGGATCTCGTCTCGCGTCAATGGCAGCGTCGTAAGTACGTTCAGGCAACCCAGCTCTTCATTGCCGATGATTTGCACATGCTTGGCGGACAGGGTGGCTTCGTCTACGAGACGGTCGTGTCGAGGATGCACGCAATGACGCTGCAGCTGGAGTCCGACATGCGTATCATCGGCCTGAGCGTTTCGCTTTCGAACGCTCGTGACATCGGCGAGTGGATTGGAGCTACCAAGCACACCATTTTCAACTTCGCCCCTGGCGTTCGGGCCGTGCCGTTGGAACTCCACATCCAGTCTTTTACCATCCCACATTTCCCGTCGCTCATGCTTGCCATGGCCAAGCCTGCCTACCAGGCGGTGCTGCAGATGTCGCCTGATAAGCCTGCGATGATCTTCGTGCCGAGCCGCAAGCAGGTCAGGAATACCGCTCTCGATCTCATTGCTGCCTGTGTTGCCGACGACGACGAAGATCGCTTCCTGCACGCTTCCATCGAGGAGATGCAGCCTGTCTTGGAGAAGATCAATGAGCCTGCTCTGGCTGAGTCCCTCTCACACGGTATCGGTTACTACCACGAGGCTCTGTCGGCCTTCGACAAGCGGGCGGTCGAGCACTTCTTCCGGGTCGGTGCCATCCAAGTTCTCCTCGTATCGCGTGACTGCTGCTGGGAGATCAACGTCAACGCTCACTTGGTCATCGTTATGAACACGCAGTTCTTCGAGGGTAGGGAGCATCGCTACATCGACTATCCGATTAGCGAAATCCTGCAAATGTTTGGCAAGGCTGGGCGTCCGGGCCAAGAAAAGCTCAGCAAGGGTGTCCTGATGGTGCCCGCTGTCAAGCGGGAGTACTACAAGAAGTTCTTGAATGAGGCTCTTCCGATTGAGTCGCACCTTCAGGTCTTCCTTCACGACGCGTTTGTCTCCGAGATCAGCACCCGCATGATATCGTCCACTCAGGATGCTGTTGACTGGTCGACTTACACCTATTTCTACCGCCGCCTTCTTGCAAACCCGAGCTACTACGGCCTCACAGATACTTCGCATGAAGGTCTTAGCGCTCACTTGTCAGAATTGGTTGAGAGCACCCTGAAGGACCTCGTCGACGCCAAGATCATTGAGCTGGATGAAGACGACGACTCGATCACACCGCTTAACCCCGCCATGATTGCCGCTTACTACAACATCTCCTTCATCACCATGCAGACCTTCCTGCTTTCGCTCAATGGGCGCACAAAGCTCAAGGGCATCCTCGAGATTATCACCTCGGCGACAGAGTTCGAAGGCATCCAAATCCGGAGGCACGAAGATCACGTCCTGCGTCGGGTGTACGACCGCCTGCCGGTAAAGATGGCGGACGCGTCGTACGAGTCACCACACTTCAAGGCGTTCGTCCTCCTGCAGGCGCACTTCTCTCGCATGCAGCTCCCAGTCGATCTGGTCAAGGACCAGGACACAATACTGAAGAAGGTGCTCCCGCTGCTGCAAGGCTGCGTCGACGTGCTCTCGTCCGAGGGCCACCTCAACGCCATGAACGCAATGGAGATTTCGCAGATGGTGGTGCAGGCCATGTGGGACCGCGACAGCCCGCTCAAGCAGATCCCGCACTTTGACAACCAGCTAGTCAAGGAGGCCAACGCGGTTGGCGTCCAAGACGTGTCGGACTTCATCGACGCCATGGACCCGGAGGCGCCCAACAACAAGGAGCTCGTGAAGCGGCTCGACTTCTCGGGCGCGCAGCTGGCCGACGCGGCGCGCTTCGTCAACGAGTTCTACCCAGACCTGTCGGTCGAGTTCGACGTGCTCGACCCCGACGACATCGCCGCCGGTTCGCCCGCGTACCTCAGCATCACGGTCACGCGCGAGACGGACGAAGAAGAGGAAGAGGAGGCGCCAAAGAACGCCCCGAGGGCGGTGCATGCGCCCTTCTTCCCCTCCGACAAGACCGAGTGGTGGTGGCTCGTCGTCGGCGAGGAGAGCACCAAGAGCTTGCTCGCCATCAAGCGCGTCCAGGTCCAGCGCGAGCTCAAGACTAAGCTGGAATACGTGGTCCCCACGCCGGGCGAACACGAGCTTACGCTGTACCTGATGAGCGACAGCTACGTGGGCGTGGACCAGGCGCCGACTTTCAAGGTCAGCGTGGCGGAGGGTATGGAGGAGGACGACGAGGAGGAAGAGGATGAGGAGTAGAGTAGAGTAGAGTTGGGTGGGGGAGAGTGGTTGTTTCAAGGTGGCTTTTGTTTTTATTGTTTGGGAGATGCAAGACTGGCGTTTAATGTTATTCGGAAAGAATTGGATTGGTACAGCGTAGCAGATTCAAAAAATGGGCTACTTCAATTATAGTCATGCATGTAAGATAAAACCGCTAATTTCCAAACGGTTGCAAGTCAACATGTGATCTTCTCGCGCGGTGCATTTGACCGAAGCCCTCGACGTGTATAATGCTTGTCCTTGCCTGATACATAAATTGGACACCACAGACATGCCGAAATACTTCGCCATAAGTCTCCAGAGTCTTGCAAGCTACTTTAGAAGTTCCTTGGTCTACCAGAAATCTTCTCTGAAGTATGCCCCCGAAAAAAAAAAAAACTCTAATGGCACGCGACGCTCTTGGTGGCGCTGCCGCCGGCTCCGCCGGCGTTCCCGAAGGCGAGGTAGCCGGCGAAGGCGCCGACGGCGACGGCGAGCATGACCCAGCCGTTGTAGGTCATGAAGAGGAGCATGATGAAGAACGAGTAGAAGACCTGGACGGCGTAGAGCACGGCCTTGACGATCTTGATGCGCTTCTCCTCGC
Source organism: Lasiodiplodia theobromae (assembly GCF_012971845.1). Lineage (NCBI taxonomy): Eukaryota > Fungi > Ascomycota > Dothideomycetes > Botryosphaeriales > Botryosphaeriaceae > Lasiodiplodia > Lasiodiplodia theobromae. Next base: position 16,096 of record NW_023336555.1, on the reverse strand, counting down.
GCGCCGACCACGCGACGACGGTCCGCCCGCCGGCATTATTTGCTGTTGTTGACCCGAGTAATGAGCTCGATTCGTCAAAGTGGTTGTTGTTGTCTTCGTCGATGATTGAGTGGGTGCGGGGGTCTTTTGCGGGGGGCAAGAATGACGGAGGGTTCTCGTGTAAGCCCGGTTTCTTCGATTTCTCTCGTTTCCGGTGAAGGAAGTGAAGGACAAGAAATTTGGGCTGGGGGTAGTGATCTTTTGGGGAAAGGAAGAGGGCAAGGCTCGTGTTACAAAGCAAAATGGGGAGAAAGGTAAACGGCCAAAGAGAGAGAGGAGCGTACCAGGAACACCCGAGCCACCAACTCTAACGCCACTCTGGCGGGCGGCCACGGAGGCCTCGTAGCGGCGGGAGAGCTCGCGCACCAGCTCGTAGCCGGCGCACAGCACGACGACGCCCAGCAGCGAGACAATGAGGCTCCAGGTCGAGCCAACATGCCAGGACCGGAACACGATGCACAGGTCCGTTGTGTCCCACGTGAAAAGCATCTGCACACATTATACGATCTCGCCGTCAGCGTCCAGAGCTCGGCAAAAGGCAAAAGCAAGCGATGGGACGCAGAAGAAACGCGGGATAGAGAGTACGTCGTCGATGCACGAATATTCAGGGTAGATGGGTAGGGCCGTGGTTCAGGGCGCGCAGGATGGAAGCTGAGGTCTGGAGGGAAGACGGACGTTCATGTTGCACTTGGGCCCACCGCCCATATCCATGTCGCCGTGGCCGCCGTGGCCCATATCGCCGTGGTCCATGTGGCCGTGATCCATGTGTCCGTGGTCCATGATAGCGGTGGTGTTGGTGGTGGTCGGGAAGAGCTGTGTTGTCGGGGGTGAAGGTGAGGCTTAATGAGAGCTACGCGGCCGGGATATGTGGCGTCGGCTAAGCTACGGAGAGCCTCGAGCTGCAGGGCGTCGTAGCGTCGCTGCAGGTGACGGATGGTGCGATGAGCAAATAAGAGGTGGTTTTGTCGTCTGACGAGTGCTCCAGGGGAGCTGGAACTGCGGGTGATACGAAACGCGTAGTGCCTTGACTCGCACTGCACTAGACCAGCCAACCAACCATCAGCCAACTCTCCACGTCCTGCTCTTCGTCCATTACTTCCTCTCCGCCCCCGCCTCAGCAAAGGCGGCGACTCGGGCGGAGATAGCGGGCGGCAGAAAAATGGCCATAGCTCCCTCCCCTCACGTCACGCTGACCCGCACGCGTCGCGCCTTTTCTGATTTCTCATCCATCACCAGTTCTCCGTCGGCTACGGCCCGCTTCCGAATTCTTCCAATGTCTTGACCCGCGATACAAAGTCGCCCACCATCTCGATAATCCGGGGTCTTGCCCCACACGTCTTCTCCAATGCAGCCGTCAATCCGTCCCGCCGTGGCCGCAGCGCGCCGCGTCGCAACCAGCCTCACCCCACTGAGAACCGCCGCCATCCGCCCGCTTGCTCTTGCGTCAGTCGTGACGCCCCTCAGTAGTAATGCATTCGCGCCGAGACCCTTCTCCTCCAGCGCAGCGGCGCTCAGCAGTGCCGGCGGTCTCCCATTACCCATCAACCTGCCGAAATGGTAAAGAGCATCTGCCATTTGCCTCCAGGCCGCAATACTGACGCTTTTCTCCCCCCTACCCGTAGGCTCGCCGAGAACTCGCACCTCCTCCAGCCGCCGGTCAACAACTACTGCGTGACGAACGAGCACATGACGGTCATGATCGTGGGCGGGCCCAACGCGCGCACCGACTACCACATCAACGGCACGCCCGAGTGGTTCTACCAGTACAAGGGGCGCATGCTGCTCAAGGTCATCGATGAGGACCACGACTCGCCCACCAAGCCCTTCCGCGACATCTACATCAACGAGGGGGAAATGTTCCTGCTGCCGCCCAACGTGCCCCACAACCCCGTGCGCTTTGCCAACACGGTCGGCATCGTGCTCGAGCAGCCCCGCCCCGAGGGCAGCGTCGACAGGCTGCGCTGGTACTGTCAGGGCTGCGGTGGTCAAGTGCATGAGAAGAGCTTCCACTGCACGAATTTGGGCACGCAGATCAAGGAGGCCGTGAACGCCTTCAAGGAGGATGAGCAGGCGAGGACCTGCAAGAAGTGTGGGACGCTGTGTGATGTTGTGCCGAAGCAAACATCATGAAGTTGTATTAGTTGAGTGCCAGTATTGGTAATAGCACGGATGAACGCAAATAAGGTAACCAAAAAGGAGAAAGTCAAGTTGGGCGGGAGGGTCACGCTTCCACAATTTGCATTGGTTGGTTCGGGAGAGGACTGCCATTGGCCAAATAATTGTTTCCTATCGCGGTGCTCCCTACCATGGTTTGCTGCGCTACAGGCCCTTCCAGGCCAGCTTAGCAACGTGATCCGTCTTCTTCCTACTAGCCTTGACGAGGCCAAGGTACTTCAGCTCGGCGAGCGACCGCTGGAACAACGCCCTATGATACTGTTAGCAACTCGATTCCTCACGCACAGCACTAACGAATTTCTTACATGGTCATGCTCTGATCTTCGCCCTCCTCGCCGACAATGGCGTTGAACGCAAGCCACAAGTCGTTGACGTTTATGAGATTACCCGACTCCAAATAGAGCTGATACAAGATGGCGGTTGGAGGTTGGGTCGATGAGAGAGCGCCCTCAGCGCCCTTGGCCGTCTCGCAGCAGCTACAACCCAAATAATCATGTGGCGCCGACAGCGCTCTTTCAACCGCAATACGCGGTTTCGGCGTGAAGACATCCCTATGTGGGCTTCTAAGGTCGTATATGACGACCTCGTGGAGGAACAGGTCCTGAGGCTGCACCAGCACGTTCTCAAAATAGTCGACCAACCAGCCATGCAACTCCTCGACAATCTTGGAGTAAGCAGTGTCGGTGGCGGAGAGGGCCGACTTGTGCTTGCTCAGCTCGACCTTCTGCGCGACAACGGTCGTGCGCATCGTGTCGTGGCGCACGTCGTGGGCACTGCGCAGCGGTTGGCCGGTCGCTCCCGTGCTCGCTACGAGTTCGTTGAGGTCGGTTTGGATTTTTGCAACGCGCTTGTCTTTGGCGCTTGATTTGACGAGGACGGCGAGTAGGTTGGAGAGGATGTCGGAGGGGGCCTTCTTGACTGCGAGCAGGAAGTCCCGTATCAATGGGGATTTGTTGAGTTCGCCGGAGGCGGCACGAATGTAGAGAGCGGAAACTGGCATCGGCGAAAGCCTCGGGATCGTGCCGCGAAGGTCCTTCAAGATTTGGCAGGCGTGTACGATACTCTGGATCTTCTCCTGGGTGGCAGTGATCTGCTCTTTGGCGTAGTCGAAAAGGAACTCGTCGGATTCGAGCAGACTGCGCACGGTGGCGGCATCCCGCTCGTCCAAAAGATATTCTGTCAATCTAGTTTTGTCAGCTCCAGGTCAGAGACGAAGCTTCAGATATCATACCTTCTGAACGAATCTACATTTCGCAGGGCCTCAATTTCGTCGCTGCAAATCTGCCCATACTCCAACTCCGCTTGGAGAAATATACTTAGAGGGTTCGCGAAAAAGTGAGACATGTATGCATACTATTCAGCGTCAGCTGCATGCTCGTGGTGGGTGAGCTGTGATCTAACCTTTAACGCATCGACAAACGTCTCGACGCTTTGTATGTGGTCTTTGTGTCTGTCAAACGCTTGGCGGCTCAATTCAGGGCCCAGCCAAAGAGGGGCACCGCCATCAATGGTCTTGAGGAAGACCTGCTCCAGGACCTCATCAGCCTGCGCAACGTCGAACTTGCGACCTTCGAGGCAACGGATGGCAGCGCTCGGGAGTTTTTCTTGGAACCCCTCCACAGATGTGGCAACTCCGAACAACAATACGAAAGGGATGCGATCTTGCCAGGAGCTAGAGGGGATTAGCTAATGTCGAAAAGGCAAGGCTGGTGGGGCAGTATACCTCAATAATTGAATGGCATCAGCCAGCAAAGGACCTTCAAACGCCTCGCTGTCGCGGAAAGTGACGACGACATGGGCTGGATTTCTCTCTTTACACCAATCCAAAAGCAGTTGCAGGTCATAATTGAGCAGCTTGGGCCCTTTTCGCCGAGGAGCTACGAGCTCGTCGCCGTCGTCATCCTCGGCAGAAGTGGCCTTGCGGATGAGATGCTTGAGAAGAGTTTTCAGATTAGGGCATTCACTCGACGTCAGCGCAACAAAGGCACTGTCGGCTTCCCCGGCAGTCCTCTGGGCCAGGCTGTCGAAGAACTGGGCATGTGACGCGATGCTGGGCCCGGCGACGACTAGGCCGGTGGGGATTTTGGACGTCCCGTGGCGGTCGAGGGCGGCCGTCTTGATGTAGTCGATGATGTCGGTCAAGGTAGCGCGGTGCACATGCTCAACGATCCTCTGAAAGGGATAAGCGGGTGGGTGGTATCAAAAGCGGGGATCCTTACGTCGATGCGCTCCTGCTGGGCGTCCCAGAGCTCGCGGCACGTCTTTTTCCGCAGTTCCAAAGACGCGTTGTTCGTAGCGGCACTAACGCGTCGTCGCTTCGACGGCCTTTCGTCATTCGGCTTGAATACGTAGCACTTCTCGTGCTCCATTTTGATCTGAAGCCACCGATGGCGGTGAAGCGGAATTATTGTTTGGCGGTCGTTGTTGTTAAGCTCACGCACCGGGCAAGCGCGCCTTCACGAGCGCACGTGCCAGCCAAGTAGACTGTCACCCCGAAATTTCCATACAAAGTCATCTTATTGGGTATATACTTTTCTATCGGATTATGCTACACTCCGCATACCGTTTTAGTCGTGATCCTCTTCCGTCAGACCAGGACAGCCCTCCATCTTTTCGTTGGGATATTTGTACTTGCACCAGAAGCAGTAATTGTGCTTATCGCGGAGGTACTGGACAGCCATCTCAAGCTTCTTCTGCGGCTCCAAGGCGTTAAATTCTTCCAGCTCAGTGTCTTCCTCAGCAAGGTCCTCGTGTACAATCATCTTGGTCTTGTCGTCCTTTCCAAGGCCGCGCTTATCGTCTTCATCCTCATCTTCGTCGTCATAAGTAGGCAGACGTGTTAAGCGTGTCTCAAGAGCCTTGCGCATCAGACCTTCGCTTTCTTTTTCTAAGCGGAAACGTACAAGACCACGCCAGATCAACGGGATGCTTCGCAGAGGCTGGCTCTTGTCATCCACAGGGACGGCCGGTTTCTTGTCATCAGCAGGGATAGATGGTTTCTTGTCATCAGCAGGGATGGCTGGTTTCTCGTCATCGCCAGTCTGCCCCTCATCGCCGTCTTGCGCATTTTCTTCCTGCGTGTCTTCGACCGGCTCAGTGTCCAGCTTTTCGGCAACCTTTTGAGCGCCGATGAACTGGCCTTCCATGCGTTTGTTCTTCCGCTCCTGGGCCATGCTTGCAAAGTATTGCTCCTCGGTCTCTTTTTCAACCTTGGCCTTCTTCGTGTGCTCTTCGTACGTCTCGCGCAGCTTGCGCTTCTTTTCGGACTCCATGCCGATGCCTTCACGGCCCTCCTTCATCTGCACCCTCACAGGCTCAGCGACGCCGTATTCGCCTTTGCCCAGCTTAGATCCCTCTTTGAAGCCCATCTTGGCGAGCATCTTGAAGCCCTTGTTGGAGCTGTCGATGGCTTTGTCGAGGGCAGCTTCGCGGGCAGCGTCGGCTTCTTCTGCAAGCTCACGCTTCGTCTTGTGGCTCCGACTCCGCTCGATTCTCTTTACTAGGGGTGAGTGTCAAACATGGCAAGACGCAGGATGGGCGCGACAGCTTACCTCACGTTTCTCGCGCTGCAATCTCTGCAGCGACGTCTCCTTCTTGGTCGGCTCCTCAATGACCATGTTCATGTAGTCATCTTCGTCATCGTCGGCTGCGGCGGGGCCAGAGAGCGCCCGATCTTCGGGGGTGGGCGACATGCTAGCGTGGAGAGAAAGTGTGGTGGTGAAGCTGTGACCTCATAGGACCCCGGAATTTGAGCGGCCCCAGAGCCGATCGGAGGCTCGGCGGCCGACGCGGCGTCGCCTTGTCAGGAACATCGCGCCCTCGCTTCTTCTTCCCATTCATCCGCCCACCGATTCTTTTTTTCTCTGCAAGTGTCGAGACTAGCGTTGCCACGGCACCTATGGTGCGCGCAGACGATCGATTCGGCAACTCCGGAATTTGCGGTGGAGAGTACGGCGTGTCCGCGCCGCACCGCTGACATGACATCCACCTCACGCTTTGCCTCGCACCAGAGCCTCCTTGATCTAACGCGCGACCAACCCGGAACCAGACACCCGGGGTGTGTCGCAAGTTGCAAGCCGCATTCGCCGGCAGAGGTCGCGATGGCTGATCTACGACAAAGGCGCCCTTCTCTTTGGCTCGCGTGACCCGGTGCCAGTGTCCCTGCGCGTTGTGGATTTTTCGGTCAGCCTCTCCGCTCATTGGCTTCGCTACGCCGTACTCCTGCATGCCCGACCCGCCATGGCTTAACGCATCTATCGATCATCCGCCGCAGCCTTCAGGGCATACGGCTGTCTAACCACTCGCACGCCACGCTAAACAACCGCTTGCCTATTCCAGCTCCCACCCCCGAACGCTTCGACCCTCCCGCGGTGATCACTGCCGGCCGAATGCCCTCTATTGGATCCCGGGGTTGCAAATGCGGGGAATCCTCATCAAACCATCCTTCAACCTCTGCGTTCCCTGGGCCTTAGCACACCCGCCACTTGCAACACGTAGCTGTCATTCCATGCCATCATACCGCCTCCGCCATGTTCTCCAACTGGTCCAGCTGACCACCACCACAGCCGCGAACCAAGGCCTTGCCACCGACTTTGCAGCCCGTGCCTTATGCTTCAGCTCTGCATCTAGCCTGTTCTAGAAACGCAGAATAGGCAGCTCGTCCGCTTTAAATTTCCCAACTACCGGGGGCCGGGGTCCCCTGCGTCGTGCTGTGTAACGAAATCGTGCGCAGCGGCTCTTGTGCAGCCGACTCCTCCGTTTCATGCAGAATCCCCATCCCGATCTGCAGCATGTGCTCGTTCAAATTTCTTCGTTGCCTCGGTTCTCTCAGCTGCTCTAAACTCTCTTTTGATGCTGCTCCGTACAAGCTCTATCTCCAAAGCCGCCATTGGTTCACTTCTTTCTGACACCACTAGCTACCCGCTGCGGGTCCCTGCTTAGCCTACGATCCTCGCTTCCATTCAACCAAGACAGCTGCTCTCCCTATGTTCGCCTCTCGGCTGGCGCCGAATTGTGCAAGTATCTTCCCGGCCATCGGGCCCCCCGTTGAGGCGCAACGCCCGAGAGCATGTGCTTCAAGAAGTCGGCCTGTCCGCAACATACCTAGGCTTGGACGGCTTCCCCGCTTTACGTCCCTTTCACCTAATTACCCACGCAAACAGTCAAAGCCAGGCGCTGGGGTTGAACCAACGACTTCCATCCGATCTGTTTCTTTTCTCACAGCAGCATAAAAATGGATACCAAACCGGCTGGCACCAATGTCGAGGCCAATGCCGACACGACCTCGGGCTTCGTGAAGAAGGAGTCGTTTGGCTCGAAAGCGAAGCGCCACTGCGCGAAGTTTTGGTGGTTGTGGCTCATCATCTTTGCCATAATCGTCCTCATTGTTGTGCTGCCTATGTAAGTTTGGATCATCTTACCTACACCAATGCCGCTTTTTCATCGCGCGCAAGCTGATCCTTATGCGACCGCAGCATTTACGTAGGCGTGCCGCACAAAGGACAGAAGGAGGTGAACAAGGCCGATATCGAAGTGACATACCAAGGGATCAGCGACCCTCAGCCTAATTCCTTCCACCTTGTGTTGAACAACGAGGTCACAAGCACCAGCAGCTACCATCCTACCTTGTCCTCGTTCAACGCTTCGCTCTTCTTGGAAGATACGTTGCCCGACATCAAACCATTCGGCTACATCACCATTCCGAGCGTCAAGTCAGAAAGCGAAGTCCAAGTAGACGTTGAGCAAGATGTCGAGGTTGTCGACATGGACCAGTTTATCGCCTACAACAAGCTAGTCATCAGCAGCGAAGAGTTCAGGCTTGCTGTGCGCGGCCGGCCGTCTGTCAAGCTCGATGGCTTGCCTTCATTTGATGTCGATTACAACAAAGTTATCACGATGAAAGGTGCGTTCCGCATCCGTATATTGATTTTTTTTTTAAAAAAAAAAACTGCATGGACTGACGCTCTATCAAGGTCTGAACAAACTTTCTGGCCTGGCCATCACCTCCGCCGACATCAAGACGAAGCCCGAGCCCGATGGCGCGACGCTTCTCGGCACGCTCTTCATCCCCAATCCGTCGGTGCTCGGCGTGGCCATGGGTAACGTGACCATGAACCTGTCCGTCAACGGAACTTACATCGGATACACGCTCATCCCGGACCTGAACCTCGTGCCCGGCAACAACACGTTCGACATGCGCTCATATGTCAATACGTCACTCGTCCTTGGGCTTATCACGAAGCAGTACAGCGATTTCGTGCTCCCGCTCGACATTATCGGCAACAGCAGCATCAACTCGGCCGGCGAGCACATTCCCTGGCTGGAGGCGGCGATCAAGGAGAACACGATCCGCTACGACCTCGATCTTTCAGCTGCCCTGAGTGGCGGCAGCTCATAAGCTTACCTCGCTGGCCTGATGACCTATGAGGATGCATTGTCATTTTTTGTTTGGGCGGGCTTGTAATCTTAATTTCGAGGACCTTGCTAGAATGCTCGCGCAGTTTTGTAACTGCAGTCGCAACCTTTCACGAGGGAGCATTTTCCCTACTTTTGTCTTTCCTGATGATGTTCGCTATGACGGCCTAAACAGAAATGTCAGTCAAATCCGGCGGAGTCGAATCAGAAACCCTCTCAGTCTCTCATCGAAGAAATCTCGAATTATTTAGGTGGTTTATATCCAACCTAAAGAAATAATAAAGTAAATGTAAAAAGCCCACCCTAAAGAGAAAAGAATAGAAGTGGCAAACATGAGTCATTGCGGAGTACATACACCCCAGAAAATAGCAGCGTGGGGCTGGCCAAGAATGCGGAGTAGTTCCCCCATACTACGGTATATTCGAAAAAAAAACGGAAATGTTAGCTTAAGCACGTGAACATCTTGACGGATGCCTCGGAGCCTTGCGACGACTGTTAGAAACACTAAATAGGGATAGCTGTGCGAGCTAATTTGATAGGCAGAAGGCGGAAGTGATGGGCGAAGAAAAGCCGAGGCATTACACGAGTAAGTGCCACGTTGCCAATGCTGGTGGGCTGGTGGCGGATACTCGGGTCACAGTGGCGGAATTGGTGTCGTTCGCTGGGCCGACGCGCGCCTGTGGGGGCTGGATGACCTTGCAGCTCTACCTAGTCGGTAAGTTCATGAGCATCAGTCCAGTCCCACTCCTGCCGATGACATCTCTTCACACCATCTCATCATCGTTTTTGAAGCCTTCATATACATCATCACCTCAATAATCACGTACGTCTTCGGTCGATTGGTTGCAGTCACATTTCTAGGCTCGGCGGGTCATTTTAGGCGGGGGCCATACCGGAGGTAGTATCGACCACCGATTCGACTCCGTGCAACGTCCGGTAGCGCTATCCCGCGGGATTGGGCACTGAAAACTTGGCCACTTGCGCAGGTACATACATGTGAAGGATGAGACAGAGCGCAATCCGCCAATGCCCCGATGTTGGCCTCGGCATCTACACGCCAACTCATGCTAAGCCCCCAATCCCAGAAGACTGCGTAGGTTCCTGGCGGAAGCGCGGATACTAATTCTGGCGTTGTTTTGGAATATATAAGAGTGCTTCGATGCTTCTGTTCCGCATACCACACCGCTGTCCACACTCAAGTCTCGACGCTTGCATACCAACACACCATACTTTCATCTGTCCTGTCCTCGATCTGTCTCTGTTGCCCAATCGCCATTTCAAGATCTTTGTGTCGAGTACATTATAAGATAAACGGTTGAAAAATGGCTGCACCTCTTGAGAAGACGGTTCAAGACTTCAATGGTTCGTGGGTGATGGTATGTACATACATCTCCTTTGTTCTCTGACCGAACTAGCTGGATTCCTTGTACGGTAACTGACCTTCCATACCCAGAACAAAAAGGAATCCGGCAACACCGACGCCATTCTCGAACTGCAGGGTTTTGGTTGGCTCCTCCGTCGGGCCATCCGTATCGCAACCGTCACCCTTATTTGCAAACAGTACAAGGACGAAAATGGCCTTGAGCACATCGACATCGACCAGATCACCACTCCAAGCCTTCCGGGTAAGAAGGAGACTCCCGAGGAACGCGTTCTCGACTGGGAATGGCGTGACAGCGTGAACGGAGTCTTCGGCAAGGTCAAGGGTCGCACCCGCCGGATTACGTTGGCCGATCTCCCCGATGATGAGGACGGCAAGTTCATGAAAGAAGGCTGGGACGAGAGCACCATCGAGGGCGGTGACCTGATCGAAACCTTTGTGGAGAACCAGGACAGCGGCTGGACGGCCAACCAGACCTGGGGCTTCGAGCTTAAAGACGGAGTAAGGAAACACACGAGACACGTCGTCGTCAAGGCCGGGGAAAAGGTCCTGAGGGAGAAGTTGGTCTACGACTACAACGGCCCTCTTCCGGATCAGTGAAGGGGTTCATGCGAATACATCTCCATTTTGTTTTCATTGGTGAACGGTTTACATTCAGCGCCATCCTTTTTCACCGCTATCCTTTCGAAGGAAGCTTCTACTTGATAGACCAATGCTTCAGTATTAGTGCACGAAATCCATGCTAGTGTTCGATAAATGCAACTATTCGCTTGATGTATTCCCGCGGTAACCGTAATAAAGCGTGCTTCTCTAGAAGCCCAGAATCAAACGAGAATGGCTGTCTCCCACTTTAGCCCTTCCCGGAACTTTCTCGTCTCAGAAAGATCCCAAAAAAACTCTGCTATCCCTCTCCTCATGAAAACGCTTTCCTCTCCAGACCGCGTCAACTCCTCCAACACCAACACGAAAACGTTTCTGAACCGCCCCTGGTCTAACCACCATTGACCTCCACCGGCCCGTTCCGGTGGCCCTGCCGCAATTCCCAACTCCAGTAAAGACACTCTGATTTCGCCATCCCCCTTACCATCCAAGTCCTCTGTCTCATACGTATAGTCCATCCAAAGCGAGCACCAGATTCCGCCCGGGAGAGCGTAACGCTTCGTCTTCGGCGACCGTTTTAGCACCACATTTCTTGCGAAGCGACCTTGGACACGGAGCCGGGTATCCGAATCGAAACCAGCGTGGATGCGGCCGAATGGACTAGAGCCCGCTAGCTCAACACTGAGATCGCAAACACGTATGCTGGGTACAAATGTTGAAATGGCGTAGTCCCAGTGAATCTGGCCCGTGGACGAGGTCCAAGAGAAGGATGGAGCGTGATGCGATCTCATGTTTCCATCCATGCAGGGGAGTGCATGACCGTGATGTGTAGGTAGCCTTCTTTCTTTCGGTTTCTCCATCTTCCACGTCAACGCCCATTCAAATCCGGTCCGCCACATTCCTGCAATATAATCGCATTGTAATGCTTGAGCTGTCCAATCCGCAAGACCGGCGATCGCTGGAAGTCGGTCTTCTTGATAAGTCAGGTTTCGTGTCGAGTAGCGGAACATGATGAGGTCGAAGTACCAAGCGCTCAGCACTTCAATCTCATCAGCAGTAATCTTCGTTCGATGTGGCCCCGCTGCCTCTTCTAGATTGTCATCTCCTCCATCCTTTTCCTTGTCCATCTCGGGTTCGCCTTCTGCGCCTTGAAGTTCCTGCCTATTCATCCTCAATTTCTCCTTCACCTCCACGAACGTTGGCCGTTGGTCTCTCAAATACACCGAGAACCCATCTTCACTCACGTACCCACACTCCTTACACTCCCACACCAGTTGGGAGCTTGTGAAGTGCAGTACACGTGGCGCCAGAACTGCCTCCTGCAACGTCCACCCACGTGTTACAAGCATAATGTCGCCGCCATCATTATCAATCAAACGATGATCCATCTGGCTCGGAAATGAGTTGTTCGTCGAGATGTAAATTGTAACTTGAGGAGCAGCAGTCGATCCGTCTCCTGTTGAGGAAGAGGATACTGGAAATCTCACGGCCACATGCGCTCCAAAGGGTTCCTCATCGAACATCACGCTTTTTTCGTTAAATAGTCCGCACGTAGGGTCGCCCGCGCCGTCAGATGCCAGGACCAGCGTCGCGCGCGCATAAACATCGCACATTTTGGCTGCTTGGTGATCCCAGTCGCACGGGTCGTCCTGGACGATGCAGAGTGCATCGATCCAGAGATAACGCACGTTCATGAACCGGGCGACGCGGACGGCATGTTGGAAGGTGAGCGGGAGGATGGAAAATGGAATGCGACTGGTACGACTGAGTAGGGTGGCGCGTGTAGTTGTGAGCTGTTTGCTGTGGGAAGGAGGCCCCCAGCAGTAGCTTAGAGCGAGATACTATATTGTATTCAGGCATGGTCAGCATGACAGCTTCTAGACTTTAGAGAGGAAAGAAGAGAGCGAATAATGGCAAACCTTTCCTGTACCGGCATTGACCTTGTCCGTCTCGATCAATCTCACATCGGGACATGACGCGCCAAAGGCCTGGACGTCTATCAGACGAGCTGCGGGGCAACGACTCTGAGTGAAATGACTTGGATAGCAGTCGTGTTCTGCGTCACACGTGGCCATCCATTGACGCACCGTGTTCAGAGAAGACTCTGAGCCTGTGGACATTAATCTTCTGCGAATCGGAAGCCCATATTTTTCCACATATTGTCCTGCCGGCCGGTATCCCGGTATCATTAGTTTCGGTTGCTTCCTGATTTCGTCCCTGGCCACAAGAAGACTCACCACAGCTATCACCGTCTTCCCCCACCGATAAACTCCAGTATCTGAAGCGCACATCACTCTCCTTCTCCTGCGTCATCATGACCAACCCCTTTCCCCCAAACTCACTTACTACGTATAACCTGCCGCGAACGAACCCCTTCAGTCTTGCTTTTGTATCATTGGAGAGGCGGTCCGTATTATTGAATCTGCCGACCGGGAGCAATATGCCGTCATCTTGAATGGAGATGGTATCCGACCGTTCCAGAAAGGCACAAAGTGGGCAGCCAGCACTTTCCGCACATTCTTTGACATCCTGCCAGCACTGGTGGAAGGGGAGACCAGTGTCCTCGTGGTCTATAGCGCGACAGAGAAGCTCAATATCGACGGCGCGGCAGTACGCACACAGGGAGGCCGAGTCGAGTGCGCTGTCCGAACGAGCTTTGAATGGCTGGTCATCCAAGGGATGTTTCAACTCCACATTGTTCGATGCAGGTAGGTTCTCGCCATGGTGCTTGAGATGTTCTCGTGTTCCGGTAGATACTTCGTGTTTGGACGCTTCTCTTTCTGTTTCTACTTCCTGTTCTTCCACCGCGGTGTTACTTGGACGAAAGCAAGTATTTGAATCCCACCATAGAACCGAGGACAGATCCCACCTAAAGAGATGTAGGCTGATTGTTGCCAATAAGGACGACAGGAAAGAATAAATCAAATGCATGAGTACGGAAACGCTTGGGAATAAGACTGATGGGTATATGGGAGAGGGGATAGAGAAAGATAGTAGACGTTTAAGAGAGCGAAGGAGGAGCGTAGCGGCGTTGGTTTATATTTATATATTGGAAGACTCCCCACTTGACTGTGGCACAGCGGGCGCTTACGTGCCGCGCAGATCGTCCAGGGTCCGTAATAAACTCAGTCTCTCACCCAATTACAATTCCTACAAAAGCAGTGGATAGCTACCAAGCGCTTATATAGAGGGGTGCTGCAGCCGATGGCAAATGCGAAGAATAGCAGGGACTTGGGACATAGCTTAAACATGCCCCCATTTTTTTTTTTCGCAGTGAAACAGAGCACGTATGGGTAGTTGAAGCTATCGTCCGGATGTAAATGTAAAATTAATAATTATACATTCACGTCCGGACGATAGCTTCAACTACCCATATTATGAGCGAAAAATAACTCCACGTTAGCCGTCAGCTGCAATGCCCCCCTGTATGGTTCATCTGTCAGGGGCCAGTATATCAACTGACCCCGCCACATTGAACCTCAACAACCGGCGTGACGCAGTAGGCAAGGCTGAGCCTTACATGAACCGGGTCTGTTAGAGCACTATTATTTCTTGGAAGGTCAACTAGAGTTTTAAGTAAGAAGAGGAATTCAAGACTTAGTAAACAGTGATGGTTCGCCATTCCCGCGAGTCCACATACTCTGTGTAAGCTTCATACCCTTCGTCCCAGCCGATGAATTCAGCCCGGCCGAATCTCGTGTAGCACTCCGGTTCGCCCTGTATCGGTACGAGTACGAGCAATAACAAGTCTTTGCGCCTCGGTTCAACATCCGGGAATCCCATCTCAGCGCCGGCTTCCATCCCAAGGCCTAACTCGATACACACCACCGAACAGGGCTCGGCATCGTCGGAAACACGGTCCATGTATATCTTGCCGACGATTTTGTCGCCAATGCAAAACTGAAATGCGTTTCGATGATTACCGTGAGGTTTTACAGCGTGTTGAGAAACCCATCCAGTTATCCGTATGCGGCACCCCTCTCGCAGGCACCCAAAAGGGTTACTGCTGCACCGAGGCTCGACGTGCGTATCCCCAACCCGCGCTGTCCGTTGGAACGTCTCTAGTGGGTAGGACCACACCGTCACGCTGTTTGAGCACGCCCAGGAGAATGACGGGCTACGGTAGGGTTGTCGTTTCTTCTCTGCTGTGAATGCCTCAGCTTGGCATACACGCCACGTCAATGCCCACTCCATCCCCTTCTTCCACATCCCGGCAATGTACTCGCAGTCCAATGTCTGTGATGCCAAGTCAGCCAACCCAGCGATAGCCGGCAACTTGTCTATCCCGTAAGTTAGACGCCGGCCGGAATAGCGAAACTCGATAAGGTCCCAGTACCACGCCCTCAGGATTTTGACCTCGCTGGTGCGAAGGCCTCGAGCTGGGTCATAGACATCGTCCCCTTCCCCCTTTCCTAATTGGGGCATCATCTTGGCCTTCATTTCCGTGAAAGACGGTCGCATGTACCGCAGATTCAAAGAAAACATATCTTCTGCCTCGTATCCCGTCTGCGAACACTCCCAGATCAACTGTTTGCTGGTGAAATGGAGCACCCTCGAAGGTAGGACTGCCTCCTGCAGCGTCCAACCTCGCTTTACCAAACTCTCATCCGGATCATCTTCATGCTCCTCGGTCTCCTCGGGGCCTGTGACTGGGCCGAGAGCACCTACGTTTTTCGGCACCTCGAGCTCGGATGAAATGTACAGGTCGCAGCTAGACCTCTCCCCCCCTGTGTCCCCAGTGGAAATGTCCAGTCTTATGTGTTCCCCCAGGGGCTCTTCGTCCTGAAGCACGCTCTGCGTATTAAACAGCCCGGCATCGCTCGATCGGCTGCTGTCTCCCGCCAGAGTCACGTAGCTGTGCATGTATATGGCGCCCATACGGCCGGACTCGACCTCCCAATCTTCCACACTGTCTTGAATGATGCAAAGCGAATCAATCCAGAGGTAGCGCACTCCCAGGTCGCGGGTAACTTGCACAGCATGCCGGAAAGTGAGCGGCAGGGAGGCAAAGGGGATGCGGTTCCTCCTCTCCTGGAGGGTCGAGTGCTTTGTCGTCATGGGCTGAGATTTGGTACCCCAGCGGTGGCTAAGGGCTATGTACTGGATGTTTGGCACAGTAAGTATAATCCCCGGGTCGTTGATCATGTGGAATAGATCATACTTGTGAAGTGTCTTCCCCCTCCCAGGTCTCTACTAGTCTCACATCAAGACAAGGCTGATCAAAGGCCCGAAGATCGAGCAAGCGGCTGGCAGGACTTTGATTGGACTTCGAAGATGGCAGTTGCGCTCGATGACAATCGTGGGACGCATCGCAGACGGCCAGCCAACGCTTTGCTGTATTAAGAGACGATATCGAACCAGTGTTGGTCAGTGGCCTCCTGACTGGGATTCCGTAGAGGTTTGATAGTTTGTCTAAAGAAGTCGCATAAAACTTTAGCTGTTGGAGCCATAAATACCCCCGTATAACACCCCCCCGGGGTGTTATAC
>NW_023336554.1:0-100957 GCF_012971845.1 Lasiodiplodia theobromae | reverse complement strand
CCCCTCACATCCTCAACATGCCGATGCCCCACCCCCCCCTTCTCCACATCATCTTGTGCCTCACCCAATCCCCACGAAAACCCCACAAAATGGGGGAAAATGCAAACCATTCTCCCGGTTGGCTGAAACACGCGTCGCGCACCCGCTCGCCCCTGAACTGCCATGCCCGCGACCCGTCCGCTCCCGATGCCCTTCCCACAAAAAACAGGCGCAAAGGAAGGAACGCGGACGAGCGGCGGCGGCCGCCCCGGGGCGCGCACGAACCCTCCACATTACATCAGATCCCCCGAAGCCAATCAGTTTCAGAAATGCCCTTTGCTTCTGGATTCCTAACCTAGCAAGGAGCTCGGGGCAAGCCGATTTGATGATCGACGCCGCCCACATTGTGGCGCTGGCGTACGGATCGTAGTAGTACCTATCTTTTTTTGAATGGTCTGCTTCGATTCTAGATCGAAATGCAATGCAAAGGGGGAAGGGGCAAAGACGATCCTCAGAACCAGAAGACGGAAAGGGTAGTGAAAAGCCAGAAAGGATTCGAAGCAAGCAGCGTCATCTTTTTTTTCTCTTTCTGTCCCCCAGCTCTTCCGTAAAGCATGGACACGATGCGCACATGGTTGTAGACATTCACTGCGCACAACTCTCCCTCCTCGAATCAGCTATACAGCCCTAGCTATAAGCAAAAGCTTGAACGAAAAAGGGGACACAATAGGAACCGGGGATATCTCCGGTGCTAGATGCCTGTCTCGAGTCAGTTTCTGCCGTACTACGTAGGACCGATAAAAAAAAAGGTACCTGAAGAAAACAAACGCCACACCGCGCAAGCCGCACCGCCTAACGCGCCATGGCGTCCCGTCTTTTCTTCGGGCAGCCAAAGTTTGGCGGAGCTTTTATCTGCAGGTTGTAGGGGTTCGTGGAGCAAGAACGCCACTCGAGATGCGTGGGAAGGATCTCCGCGAGGGCTGTGCGCCTCAAGTGTTATGTCAATGGCGCAGCAGATAGGTAGAACGATCAGACCTAGATCGTGAACATACGCAAGCTCACACGACGCAAACAAGACGTACGTAGACAAACTACATCTCAGCCGAGAGTCATCAAGTAAATTGCTTAATGCGGTGGAAAAGAGGAAAAAGAGATCTGATCCTAACCGTCCCATGAACCTTTCGCTCGTAATGCATAGCTATGCAACAGCAGCAGCAGTAGCAGCAGCAACATGAACAAGTAGTCCAAGAGAGGAAAACAGAAGTTTGAGTCGATACGAAACCGACGCCCACCGTTTCCAATCCCTCGTACTCGTTCACCATTGCCTGTGCCAGCCAGCATCGCTGAAGGAAGTATCCTCCCCCATGCGCTCTCTATATCGACACAGATCGACAGTTCTCCCGGCCTTTCTGTCCTTTTCCCCATCGCCTGATGATCGCACCACCACCCCTACGGCAAACCAACCCCGCCTTCTCTCTGTCTCTCTATTCACCTCTCGCAAAGCCCCATTTGTCATCGCAGCAAAGACTTTAAAAAAAGCAAAAAAGCGATCGGCGTAATATTTAATTCATTATCGCGGGGTTGCGGAAAAATTCGTAAGCGGAGGCTATTTGCAGGTCTAAACGCGGGTGTGGTAAACCGTGGCGAGAAGAAAGAAGAGAGGAACAAAAAAACGGCCCGTCTTCTTCTTCTACTGCTGCTTCTCGGCGTTGGCCTGGAGGTACTGGTAGGCGGCGAAGGCGAGGGCGCCGCCGACCAGGAGAACGGCGTACAGGCCGATGCCGAAGCCGGCCGCGTCGGGGGAGTTGCCTCCGGACGACGGCGACGAGTGAGACTTGGGCTCCGGGTCGCCAGGCTGCGGAAAGAAGCGTTAGCTCGAATCGTCTCTCAAAGCGAATTTCGTCGCCGGAGGGGAATGGCGGTGGGCGCGGGCGATTTGTTGGGATTACGATCGCGTCGCTGGCCCCAGCCAGTGGGGTCGCGCGCCAGTTTTATGTTGGAATCACGGTGGGGAAGGGAAGAGGAAAAGGAAAGGGGCGTAGCGCAGCGAAAGCCGCCGAGAACGAAAGGGATGGGGGATTGCTGCTGGGTGGGAAAAAAGTGTGTGTGCAGCGACGACAAACGTACCTGTCTCTTCAGCTTGCCGACGAGCAGGCCCTCCAGGATCTCGCGCGCCTCGTCGCTGTGGCCGACATCCTCGAAGGCCTCCGTCGAATCCTGACCGCCGACGTCCAGCAGGACCTCCTCACCACCGCTGTTGTCATCCTCTCGTCAGCACAAGAAACCACAACCGAGCCGTCCGGTGAGCGGCTAGCCAACCCCTAAACCCGCCCTCTCCAATCGCGCGCTCAATTGCGCGTGGTTCCGGATATATTGATTCCGGCTGACGCTCGTCGTCGCTGGCGCTTAGCCGTCGTCGAAGCGTGGGTGTGTGCAGCGCACCGCTTCTTCAATCGTGCTCTGCGGAAGGGAGGCTGGCGGCGGCGGACGCGAGGAGGAAGCCACGGAGAGGGCTGGAAGGAGGTTGAGCGCAGAGACAGAGAGCTACTTACGGGTGCTCGTCGACGAAGCTGGTGCAGTTGTAGACCTTGTCGTGGACGACAATGTACAGGTCCTTCTTGGAGGCGTGCTCCGAGACGTCGGAGTAGGTGAATTCCTTGTCGGCGGACATTTTAGGCAGCGTCGAAAGCAGGAGAGAGAGAAAGCCGGCGGCGGGGGTCTTGAGTGGATAGACAAGCGAGAAGGAGGAGGGAAGCAGAAGTGTCGAAGTCCAGGAAGCGGATCGACGTGGAGTTTTGATGTTGGTGAGCGGTGGAGGGAGGGGACGTGCTCCGGACAGCCGTAATAACGAGAGGCCGGCGGGAAACAGCCCCAGAGATAGGCCAGGTGGTGCTTGCGGACCTGCGCTGTAGAAATCCACGCGCCACCATTGGCCGCCGCCCTGGGCGGTGGACCGCTCAAGCCCGCCCAGGGACCCTGAACGCGACGCCGAGCGGCCCTCGAATTGCGCCTGTAGCCGGCTCTCTGGCCCTCTTGGTTGGTCCCACACGAGATGCCGGCTCCAAGCGCTTCCGAGTATTTGTGCATCTCCTGATGCGCCGCATCTATTTTGCTGCGTTTGCTTCAACAAACCGCCGGCACAGACCCGCGGCCATCGGCGCAACTGGAGCTCCAAGCCGTCCTCCGCCTTCCGCGAACGCTCCCCGAAACAGGCGAAACTTGCCGGCAGGCGAAGCGGGGTCTATCTGACCCGAGGACCTGCTTCGGCTTAACCCTTCCAGACGGTATTCGTACAAGGCAAGAGCGAGCATAACAGCAGGACCATCGGCCGACACGATTCCGTGTTCCGATTCCGCGGAACTCATTCCATACCCCGCGGCCGCGACTACCCCGATTGTTTCACCCGCTCTACTCAGCAATATCGCCCGCATTCCCGACGCTCCCGCAGCCTATGACGTGAAGCCTCAAGCGATATTGATGCGATGCTCGACTCAAGCCGACAGCACCCTCGGAAGCAGCGGTAGCCGTGGTACGCCTGGATACATAATTACTGACTAGAGAAACATCGATTTTCATCTTGGCCCAATGCGCCTCGTTCCGGCTACGTACTGTACAAATATATGTGTTGTCGTTTCCATGTGGGTCTTCTCTCGTAACGTGGTTGCTGCAGGTCGCTTCAGCCTGGGCCAGCCTGGCCGCTCGATCACCGCAACTCGCACGCCCCAGCTCATGTGAATCCAAGAGAAGTAGCCCGCGCCCGCTTATTGTTCGGGTGTCCTAGTCGATGCTCAAATCCGCACCCCATTATTTTCATTTTCTGTTTCCATCCCCCGCTACCTTTCCATCAACGCCCCATCATCACCATCCACGCCCGTGACCCTCTGCAATCGAATTCCGTCGCCCACACGGACGCGCTGAACATCCACACGCGGAATTTCAACCGACTCCGAGCCCCAGCAGAAACCCAAGCATCCCACCGATCGGCATAACAGAGTAGGATGACGAGCCGCACGCGAACCGTTTGAAGAACCAGAAGAAATCTCGCAGCAACGAACACACATACTCCGCTGCATCCGTGAAGATCCGTGGTCATCCATCTCAATCTGACGTACACAATCACCCTGCCTCCTAAAGGAACAAGGGGGAAAAAAAAGGCAAGAAACAAGAAGAAATCGATCGCTCTTCCCAAACAACCGTGACCATCACCCCGTCTGCTATGCCCTTACAAATGACAGATACACAAGAATGCTCGCGCTACAACCAGACCCGAATACTCAAAACAAAGTCCAAAACCACCTGAAAATGCATGTACTTGGAGAAATAAGAGAAGAAGCTCATCAGTCATCAAGATGAGGGGAGCATGTAAAGCAAAACATCGACAAAGAGGTACCGAGCAAAATTGCTGAAACCTGCGTGAGAGAAAGTCAAGAGGAAATGGGAACCGAAACAGCGACCCCTAACATCACACCGCTGACTGGAAGGCGGTATAAGCAGCGACAACTCAAAACGGGAAGAATGCATCTATAGCTGTAAAAGGGGGATGTGGACCTTCCTGGCTACCTGCTCGCTTGAACCACAACCATACAGAAACGCACCAAACTCCAACCAAGCGCCATGCTACAGGAGCGCGGCTACTAGGAATGAAACTCTTTTGCGTGACGGACCGTCTAAAGGGGCCCGTAGGGCGACGGAGGAATAGGAATGCGCACGTGCGCGAAATTCGGAACCGTCACTTATTCTGGTTCATCCGTAATCGTTTCGGATGAACCAGAACCTTCCTCGCTTTGGCTCCTCGACCTCTGCCCCAGATTGGGTGTTGATTTGCTCCCTCGGAGCTTCAATGTGGCACGCCTTTTCTTCACTCGGAGACGAGACTGATCTTCTGTCTGGCGGCTACCCGAATCTCCGGCATCCGGACTCTCGGATTTAGCGGCTTTCTTGAATTCTTTAGATGCGTCCTCGGTAGGAACTCGCCCGGATGGCTTCGTTTGCGCCTCGAAAATGTCCGGATTTGCCGCTTTAAACCACCCTCCTCTTTCCCACTCACCAGGCTTGTAAAGTGCTTCTTCACGAACCCCGCGATCAACGATTCCGGTTATGAGTTCCTGAAGACGAGGGAATGAGATCGGCTTTAGGATCCATGCATCAAAACCGGCGTCAATATAGGTTTGTCGCCCGCTTTCCTCTAGAGACGCAGACACAGCTATAATGGGTATCCGGCCATTTAGTTTAGCCCGGCGAGAGAGGGAGTCCTCAGGGTGTGTCTTCTCAAATGAGCGGATCATCTTGGTCGAAGTGAGCCCATCGACAATCGGCATCTGCATAAGTCAGCGGATTCAGGTCAGCATCACTCCAGGAGACTCAAACACTCACCTGCATGTCCATCAACACGACGTCAAACTTTTCAGGTTGCTCGCCGTGGATGGTTGCGCATTCTTCGCCGTTGACAGTGAGGACAATATTATGACCGAGCTTCTCCAATCGCTTCTTGATGATTCTGCTGTTGACAGGATCATCCTCAGCGACTAGAACGCGCATGTGGTCGGCAGTCAGAGGTTCCTCAATGGTCGGTCTCCGTTCGTCAATCTCGCCGATGATGCCGGACTTGATGCTTTCTGAGTCTTTCTCCTTGATCGGCGTGTCGTCATCCGCAACTCGAACTGGCCTGATAGGAAATCCCGACCCGGGCACATCGGCTTGACCAGGCGTGGTGACAGTAAGCGTGATTGGCTGACTACGACGCTTTACTTCAATTTCTGCCTGTCGCGAGCGTGGCTGGTCTGGAGGGGTTGTTGAGCTGCCTGAATGTGTGGACCGCTTTTCGAGAGATGGCCTGCCGGTTTGCGATGATGTTCTCCGCTGCTGGGGGCCTGAACTACTTTGAGGTCTCCCTTCTACCATGTGAGGTTCCTGAATAGCTTCGATCAATCTGTCCACGTCGCTCTTGGCGCTGTTGGCACTCGAGAGACTGTTAAGACTCTTGCGACTCTTTCTGCTGGCCACACTTTCAGCACTGTCTCGACGGGTTAAATGACCCGGCGCTTCCTTGCCCTGCGAGTCGCCCTTCTCCACCAGGGTTACCTCATGGCTGGAACCAGAAAGACCCTCCGCCTGCGGTGTTGACGATGTGCCCATCAGGCTCTTGTCACTGTCGTCCGGTAGATCGAAGGGGAGTTGCACGATGAATCGCGATCCTTTACCTTCCTCCGATCTCAACCGCAGCTGGCCGTTCATGTTTCTCACAACTCGCGATACAACAGCGAGCCCAAGACCCAGTGTGCGCTTCTCACCCCCGGATTCATCCTCCATTCTTGTAGAATTGGGGGCGAGACTTTCTTCCAGCATTTCCGTGGTCTCGGTCTGCACCTGCTCGAGATCGCGGAACAGAGCGTCGAGCTTTTTGCTGCTCATCCCGGTGCCCGTATCCACGACGACAATTTCGACATTGACACGGTTGTCATCCCAGTCGGAAACGTACATCTCCACTTTGACTCCGCCTTGACTCGTGTTCTGGATCGCATTGGCCGTGACGTTGGATATCGCCTGACGAACCCGGCGCTGGTCGCCTATGACCCTCTGGGGCACACCGGGATGCTCAACGACTTCGTAGGAGATCCTCTTGCGCTTGGCGTCGCCCGTGAAAGCGTCCGTGGCCTCCTTGAAAGTGTTTTTCAGGTCGAACACTTCTCCCTTGATTAAAGCGCCGCCTTCTTCGGTCTTGGTCAAGTCCAGCAGGTCGTTGATGACGTATATCAGGGACTTGGACGCCGAATGCGACTTTGCGAGATTCTCTCGAGTCTCGCTATCTAATGTGCCTTCCAGAGCAATCTCCAGGTAATTGATGATGGCATTGAGCGGTGTGCGGACTTCATGTGCAGAATTGGCAAGCAGAAGCCTGGTGAGCTGACTGCTCTGTAGCGCTGCTTCCTTTTGGCGCCAAACTTCGATGAATTTTCCGTAGACCAGACAGAGAACGGCGGCAGTCTCGATCTCCTCATCAGACCACTCACGACACTTACCAACGACCGTCTCACTCCAAGTCTTGAAACTCTTTCTAGGCTCCAAATACCCTTCAGTACCTTCCTTGATGAACTTCTCGTACGGATTTCCTGCCCACTTGACTTCCTTCAGCTGACCCCTTCTGAAGAACACAATGAAATCCGTGCCGCTCGTCGAGAGAGGCACGACAAGCATACCAGCAATAGTTTGAAATCCAGGCGGATAGCGCAAGTCCGGGAAATCAGCCGCCACATCCTGGGACGTCGTTACGGAGGACAGCTTTCGCATGCGAAGATATTCGAGCATGGCCAGCGCTTCTTGGGTTTGGTCCATCCGGCCCAAGATTTTAGTTTCGTCTCTGATGGAGAGAAGGCCGAAATCCGCGTCGAAGAGCTTAAGAAGGTCGTCCGACGAAGCAATGATGTAGCCAGAGGGATTGTGCTGTGTGGGAACGGTGTTGATGAGTTTTCTGGCTTGCAATCTCGACGCGTAAGAGAGACGTTCAATGTTCCTCGAAGCCGAATCTCCTACCAGACGGCACATCTTCCGTATCGGAAAGCTGACTCGCATCCCTTTGGGACCGTATGAATGACAGGCGATCAATCCCCACAACTCGTCGAAGGCGTTGATAGAGATAGACATGGATGAACGGACAGCCATATTTCCAAGGTATTTGAGATGGATGGGGGACATGGCTCGCAGGTACGCATACGAAAGGTCCAGTGGCGTTTCGAGATCCTCGACTGTTCGGCATACCAATCGGGCTGTTACCTGGTCTCGATCGTACAGCATCCGCACCCGGTTCAGCTTATACAAATCCCGAGCCTGTTTCGGAATGTCCGATGCAGGGAAATTTAGGCCCTTGTAGAAGTCTTTTGTTGCGCGGGGATCTACCAATTCTGTTACGACGCGTCCGTTCCAGGCAGCATCAAATTGGTAGATCATGACGCGGTGAAAGCCCGTCAATTCCTTCACTACTCCAACCAAGACCTTCAGAAAAGTGTCCAGGTTTGGCGCGGCCGCCAGCTGTTCCTGTACCTGAGACATGATGTTGAACACTTCCATGGCGGCCGCTTCTCCCTTCCGTTTCCGGGCGCTTCTAAGTACTCGCAGAGGCCGACTGATGTTTTGCGTGCTTTCTGCAAATTCCTCGGCCGTAGGGTTGCTCTGCAGAGTATCTTCAGGCGCTTCCGGGGCAAGCTCGCTGGATGGGACTAGCGGGTTCACAGGATCGTCTTCCAACTCGAATTCGCAGATGACCAGCTGTGGATGCGCAGGGCTGACGTGCATTGCACACCAGAACTTTCGGGACCTCTTGTCTGGTCCTCGAATGGACAGCGTGAAAACTTCCGGCCCATTAGTCGCAACGTCTGCGTCCTCATCGCGAATAAAATCGACATGGTCGAGTAGGTTATCCGCTTGCTCCTCGGAGAGAATATCGCAAAAGTTCTCAAGGGCGAAGAGGTATTTTGGCGTATATCCTATTATCTTTGTGGAGTTCTCGCTGACAACTCGAACTATCAGCTTCCCATCTGATTCCTCCTCCATGGCGATCAGTAGACCGAAGCCTTGGACGGCGCCAGGTATGTGTATCGGCTCGTCCTCGCATCTTTGTAAGACGTCTCCGTCTCGGCCCGTGATGATGGCATGGCCGCCGTCGGAAATGACGTGTTTGAAGCGGGCAGTCATCAACGGGGTATCCCCCAGGCTTTCGTTGGTGCTCTGTCCAGATATGCTGGGGGCCGAAGAGGAAACTTTGTCGCTCGATTGCATTTCGCTCGTCGTGGACATGATGTCGCTGAAGATTTGTTGTGGCGGTCTTTTATCGAGTCTTTCCCCAACCGGGCCCCTTTTGCTGGCGGCGTCGAGCGCCCCTGGGAGGAGATCTATGGGTCGTTGTCTCGACGACGTGCGGGATTCCGATGACTTGGTAGAGCCGCTGGTCACGGAATAGCGTCGCGCCTCGCTTGCGCGAGCCAGACTTTGGAAGTATCCTTCCTGACTATTGCGGTTTGTGGGGGTCGGTGTGGGATCCATTGAGACGACGCTCCGAATGGGAAAGACTCGGTCATCAGCTCCAGGACTCAACGAGCCGACCTCTGAGGTGGGAGAAAAGATGTTGGTGGACGCGGTGATCGGGGAGCGCGGTCTTCCTGTGAGATCGTCGGTGACGATCCGGTTACTGGTCGAGCGTGACGTAGTTCGTGGAGGCAATGCGCCCTGCTGGCCCAGCTGCGGGGCAGAGGACTCTGCAGCATCGCCGACATTGCGCTGCAGCATTGAGTCTGTCTGGCCGTCGATTTGCTGAGACATGGAGAGCTACGGCCGCGTTGTGCAGAGGGGCACAACTGGGTAGGACGTCAGTTTTGCTCGAGGTCGAAGGACGTGGCCGCTAAAACGGCATCTGACAGGGGTGCAGGACCGGCTGTATGTCCCCTCGCGCGGGAGGGTGGAGGTGGTATCAAGGAGCCGTCGACTTCATGCCAGCCTGAAGGCGTAGAAAGGACTGTAAGACAGCAGCGTCAGAAGGGCGCCTTGGGGAGCGCTGGTTTTTGCCACTTCTTTGTGACAGCGCGGGGAGCTTGTAGCAGCAAGAACTGGGAGCTGTGGAAGTCGGTTGAAACAATTGGACGTCTGGAGAACCGAATGCGCGATAGGAGCTCGGGATTCGAGGGCTTGGGGTGTAAGACAGCTAAGTGGGATGGCCGTGGTGGCGCTGGAGGTGCAGCTAGGAGCCGCACCGGGAACGGCGAGTCAAGGCTCCGGGCTCGACGGTCGAGGCTCGCGACGGCGGGGAGGGGTTCGGGGCCGGTTGGGGCAGAGGAGCAGTTGGATAGGACAGCGCGCGGTGGTGTACAGTGAGAGATGCGGCAGGAGGAGCAGATCGCGGATGCAAGAGATCGATCAAGGCGGCACGCGCATATGGCAGTAGTGTAGTTCTAGCGCGAGAGCGGAGGAAGGTACGGCTTGCTCTGGGGCTGGAAGGCTAGGGAAGAGATGCCGTCGGCGCGCTCCACGCAGGACGCAGGAGACAGCGCCGCTGGAGGGCAATGACACGGCCCTGGGATGAGAATGATCGCCCGTCGACGCTATCACCGCGCTGGTGTGCAAGGAATGCAACAAAGCCTCCCGTCGATCTTCGCGCTCGGGGCCACTGACAGAGCGGGCGCGCCGGCGCATGGTAAGGATGCCCTCGTTGCCCGCTGCACAGCTCGGGCAGCAGAAGGCTGGTCGGTTGCGACGCGCTGCCTTGGCCCTGCGATCTGCCGCTGCGAGCTGTCCTCCACGCACAGGGTGCCCCAAGGGCCCGCCAAAATCGCCACCAGCACAAGCCACACGGCCGTCGCCCGCCGCTCACGCCGCTGACGCGCCCGCACGTCCGCGCCGCCCCGGCCTACCTGCTTGTCCCTGGCGGAGTTGCGGCCGTGGTGCAGGCGAGGCAGCAGCATGCGGGCATCGCAAACACGACCCTGGGCGCCAGCCAAGCGGTGCGCGGAGCTCCTATGGCCTTCGCGCACCCCATTCACCGCGATTTCGCGCGGCCAGAGCCCCGAAATTGGTCGGCCTCCGCCCAGCGGCGGGGGGGAAGGAAGCCTCGTTTTTTTTTCTTTTCGCTATTTTCGTGTCGTGTGCAGTACTGTATTAGTGGAGCGGAGCTGGTCGCGGCCCTTCTGTGCTGAATGATCGCCGACCGCAAATCGAGCACGGACACAGCCACCTGGAGCGAGCCCACGAGAATGGTGAATCGTCCCAAGGCCCCCCTCCGCCTGCCGTTAGCTCCTCGTCTACCTATGCCGACCGCGGCTGCGGAGCGCGGTAGGCATAATAGACGAGGAGCGTTGACCCGGTGGACAGGCTAGTCCACCGGGTCAACGTTCGACAGGGCAAGCAATCTTGTCTGTTTGGAGTCACTTACTCCTACGCGCCAGCCGTCAAGCGCCATTGGAGGTCGCACGCGAGGACGCCGAATTTTTCTGCGCTCCACCTCGAAGGTATGTTTCATGCCATCGAGGATCTCTGCCTCTTCTAGCCTGGGACGTTGTTCGCCCCCACGCCGCCACAGCGCGAACCCGCCAGGCTGATGATCAGCGCAGAAGTAGGAAGCAAGTTCGTGGCTTTCGCGCCCCACCCTCTCCTGATGGTATTCTTCACCTCACGCCCAACTTTCCCATTTCGTAGCCCCGCGCCACTTGCCGCGTCGGGACTGGCTCCTCCGCAGCGCCATCAGTGCTCTCGCGCGCGCCTCGGCAGTCCTGGGAGAGCCAAGCCTAGCTCCCTCTCGCGCACACATGTCCGCCAGCAGCCATGCGGCTGCAGAATGATGTCGGAGGCACTGCTTTGTCTAGCCCTCCCGCAAGGTAATTTGGCCTGTCGCACATGACGTGGTCATTCCTGTGCTCCCTTCGGCCGCGCATCCTCGCACCGTTGATGTTGGAATAGCTGGAGGCTCGTGTGGCATACGAGTCGTGGCATCGGCGGGCCAGACCCAAGAGACCGGCCGCGCAGACCCTGCTTCGCAGCAAGCGTGGAGACGGCGGCTTCAGATTCGCCGGCAGCCCGACTTTCCAAGCTCGCGGATTCCAACCACTCCCGCTCCTGCAGCGCCCTCTCAGTCTCGAGGCTCGGCCCGGCGCCAAGTCTTAGGGCGGTGAGTTTCCGCCGCGGAGCGAGCGACCGTGCCCCAGCTCTCCGTCAGGAGCGCTTACCCACGGCGCTCCTCCTCCGTCATCCCTCCGTGTGCGAGCGAGCTCCCCGGTGGCCCTGCAACCTCCCTAACCCCCGAACGCCGCCATCCATGCCGCCGACAGAAAGCGCGCGGGCTCTGCGCATCCTCGTCGCCTCGTCCATTCCCTCGCCAATCGAGGAGCCCTTCCTTTCCACCCTTATCGCCCAGAAGAACATCGCCGTGCGAAGTATTGTCGACTCCGCAGAGTGGAAGACATCAACCCCGTATGCGTCCATCCCCAATGTCTCAACCGACCGATCGCAGCCGTGCCGGCCTTTCAGCGACCACGATGACGTTCACCGCACCGCCGCTGAGCTCTGCGCGTGGGCCGATCTCCTCGTCCTCGCCCCCATGGACGCAAACACACTTGCAAAAATGCTGCATGGCGTCACCGATAGCCTGATACTCGAGATTCTGAGGAGCTGGGATGTTTCAAAACGAACGCTGCTAGTGTTGGGCATGTCTACCCTGATGTGGGAGAACCCGATGACGAAAAAGCAAATCAGCAAGATCCGGCGGAAGTGGAATTGGGTACGGGTGCTCCATCCCCTGCTCTGGACTTTTGAATCGAAAGGCAAGAGATACCTGCCGTGGGAGGGGAGGGAAGAGCTCATGGGCGCGATTCAAAATCAGTTGGATCTCATGACGCTTGGACAGGATGTGGACGTGTCAATGGGCCAGACCCCCAAGCACAGCCTCTCCCTCAGGCCCGCAGCGAAACCTTCCAGCCCACTTCCGCCCGAGATCTGGTCGATGATTCTAGACTTCACCGGTGACTGGGAGCTGGCGAAGAGATTGAACGTGTACACAACTTTGCCCACGCCCCAATGCTGGCTGCGAGCAGCCAGCAAAGAGGGTCCGCACAGTTTCATGGATAAGCTGGAATGGGCCATTCTTACAGGCACGCTGGACGATGTCAAGCACCTTTTTAATACACACACTGCTCCGCAATGGCTTTCGTCCCAAGCCGTTCGAATCATCATGCGCTTTGCCATGGTTCCCCTGTTGTATTATTTGGAGTCGAACCACGCAGACTTATTCTGGGCGAGCTTTGGTCATGCCTTTTTGCCCGACAAGGCATCTGCCGTCTTCGGCCGGGTCGAGATCTTGGAATACTGGCGAACTTCACCGACTTTCTTGAACAAAGAATACACAGTGGATGCTATTGACGGTGCTAGTCGGGCCGGCTTCGTGCACATTCTAGAGTGGTGGCGGAACTCAGGGCTGCCAATGAAATACAGCGAAGCTGCCCTGGAGCAGGCTAGTAGCAGAGGTCAAATCGAAGTGCTCGAGTGGTGGAAGAGGGCCAGCATGCGCGACGATGGCCACGTGCGGACCAGCGGCGACGAGTCGGAGCCGGAGGGTAGCGTCCCACCTACTCGCAAACCGTTGCGTCTCAAGCCTGGCAAAGCAATCTCTTTCGCAACGCAGGCAGGGTCGCTCTCAACGTTGCGCTGGTGGGTCACATCGACGATCCCCTTCTCTCACGAGGACACGGTCGCGAAGCTAGCCTCAACGCACGGCCACGTCGACATTCTCGACTTTTGGCAATTGCTCCACGGCGAGAAAATGATTTACGACAACCAAGTACTTGTGGGTGCCACCAAGATGGGGCATCGCGACGTGTTGGAATGGTGGAAGAAGAGTGGGCTGAGGGTCGAGTACAAGACGTGCGATATCGAGGAGGCCCTAGAGGATGGTGTTGAGGGCGTCAAGGGCCAACAGGTCAGGCGCTGGTGGGCGCTTAACGGTTTGAATCTGGGCGTTGGGACGAGTGAATGGATGAGGACAAAAGTGCTAAATCAAAGTTGATGCAGGACATTTTGCATCGTCGGCGCTACCGGTCTTCTGCAGCATTTCCAAGGGCGTTGGTATGATCTTGTGAAGGATTCAGGGCGAATTCGGCCTCTCAAACTGCATATAGAACTTGTAATACATACAATCTTTGTCGTCTTCACATAACCTGGTGTAACCTTCTCTGACTGGGCGGCTCGAAGGGAGCCCTGCCGAACTCTTCTCCAAGCTGTGGCAAGATGACCAATGACAGCCTGCGCACGTCAGTGACGGGTCGACGGAGTTCTGCGTCTCCGGTCTGTGCATTCGCAGCCGTGGAGATTGCTGGGATTCGGAAGCATCTCCATATTCCTTTCAGTGGGTCCAAGTTGGCAGGCGCGAAGTAATCCCGTCCAACGTTTGTGCCTGCAGCCCGACGGGAAGTTTCGGTGGCACGGGCAAGGCATTGCACCTTCCTTGAGAACTACCAATGACGTCACCGTGACTCACCCCCAGCCTGCTATCTCGCAACCGCGCGGATCACCAACAATCTGCACCACACTTCTCGTCTCTCCGTCATAACACAGGCCTCGTTTTCAAGGTCTGATCTCATCTTGCTCCATCTCATCAGCCGCACACGGGCAGCAACTTTTCATCGCCGATCAGGCGGCAGCGATTTGGCTTTTAGCATGGAGCTCTCGGCCCCGGCCAGGACGCAACGACCGCCGCGGCACCCGGTGCTCCCGGATTATGTGCGACCCAGCGAGGCCAGGATTCAGCAACTGAGGCAACAGATGAGCGCTGGATTAGTGCAGCCGTTCGACAAACATGAGGCACATTATGTCGAGCTTCACAAGTACCATGTCCTCACAGGCCAAATCAACGCATTGCCATCCATATTGCAGCCTCATCAGCAGCGCCGTCTGGCAATTGAAGGCCCACCCGAAGAGATGCCCAAGCCGATCGAATTTCCTTCTTTCCACCCTGCAGACCCTGCACAGCAGCAACTCTTAATTCAACAGTCAGCCACGGTCCACTTACATCCGAGTAAGGCTTTGATGTCGTCGTCGTAGACCTCTACCGTGGCTACAAGGGCCGCAGACTTACTACACAGTGACACCAGAATTGAGGAAGTGAAAGAGGAGGAGGATTTGATCTCGTATTACAATCCTCCCCTCATCGTGACAATTACTTACCTATTAATCGCGATGAACTGAACTTACATTGGTGTCCACAGGGAAACAGATGGGTCCGGAGTCAGTGGACCTGAGCTTCAGCCTGCCCAAGTGAAGCACAGTCCTCCTTCCACGCCAAGCACTCGTCACCGTCGTGCTCGATCGAGCACACTGACGCACCCTAGTGAGATCGTTGCTTCAACAAACGAGCAACCGAAGGCAAAGCGTAGAGCTCGCGATAACGACTTTGCCACCGCGGCGAAGAATGCGAAGGTATGAGGGATCATCCCGCTTTTGCATTCTAAAGATAATCCTGACTGACTCTGGGTGGCAATCAAGGCGGACACGACTCAGTCACAGGTTGATGAATATTTCCCTCAGGGTGCAGAGTCTTCCGCAGCCAATCGTGCCGGCCAGCCAGAAGTCGTTGACCTGACGGAGAGCCCAACACCGGCCCGTACCTTCGTGCCTGAGCAGCGCCACACCCGAGAGACGCACACAGCTCGTCTTGGTATCGAAACACTTTTCCAGGCAGCTGAATCGTCTTCACCTTCATCTAGCAGTGGTACCCAGCAGCGAAGAAGATCCCAGCGCATAGCCAACCTGAACTCTACGGCGAACAGGCGCAGAACTGCGACCCCGGGGTTCTCACAATCACAAGCAGACGTGTTAAACCAGCTGCAGGATACCGGAAGTGTGGACACCATTGCCACGCTCCCTGCAGGAACACGCATTCGCGTCAGAGCTGAAGTCATCAAGGATGAAGACGGCTCGGTCGTTCCCGAAGTCAAGGTTGAGGACTGATGCAGAAAAATGAACGGTTCCTGCGGGTGTAACTGAGACAACAGGGCACTTGCCAAGGGTCCGTCGCTCACTCACCTATCATGGAAACAACGAGAGCCCGATCAGGATCATCCTCGAGGCAGAACAGGGTTCGGCGAGACACAACATTGCTACTCTCTTGAAGGCAACCGGATTCTCTTGCACCGGCACCACGGATTCGGTTTCATGCAGGTTGCCGAGCATTACACGAGGCAGCAGCTGGCCTATTGAGTCACACTACGGGGATTGCTACCTTCTCTGCTACTTTTTCGGATCACCGGCGCGATTGACATCCTAGACGCACAGCCCACACTTTTCACAGCAAAGCCTTGCTCTTGAATTCACAAACATTGACTAGCAGAACTAACACCAACTTGACGTAAACCATGCTTTCGGTTTCGCCATCACTTTCCCATGTTTTGGGAGACTGCGGAATTGCATTTTGAAGCGCGGAATCCTACGGGAGAACTTTCTAGCAAAGATTCAGTCAAGTACAGTGGCACAGACAATAGCTAGCTAGTAGTACACGGAATGCATAGATCCAAGCGTCAACAGAAACAACGCCAACGGCGGAGCCGTTCAGGGCGTGCAATTTCCGAAAATCCTACAACGGCAGCGCCGTTGATCTGTGTGTTTGTGTGTGTCTGTGGTGTGGCTTGCATGTAATTCTCACGTCACATGCGGCAAAATAATTCGCTCAGCTCGCACGCTTTTTTTTTCATCGTGCTTGATGTTTCGCCTCACGCTACTACTTACTCCTCCTCGCTTAATTCATTTCCGGCGCAGTCGGTCTCAGAAGAATTGAGCCTTCGGCGGCCCCCCGCCGGAGGTCGTTGCACGCTCTTCGGACACGGGCAGTTGAAGAGTAAACGCCCGGCCGAACGAAAATGACCAGAACCCAGACACTGGATTCAACCACCCGCATATGCAGGGGCGCCATATGTCGCGTGGGAGGAGTCGGATTTTCAATTTCGTCACACCCTATGCATCCCAGCCGCAAATCCTCAGCTGCCTATCGGAAGTCTTCCGCACGTCAGGTCAGGTTCGCCAAGGGCCACAATGGCGCACGCAGTTGGGGATTTTGGGTATCGATTTGTGCATAGGGCCCATTGCGTTGCAGTCGGGTCAGCTCTGTTCCGGCTGGGGGGGTGAACTGTTTTGGCATGTCCCATCCTCAGAAGGGGCATCGAGAAGCGAATCGACGATGCGGTTTTGCTTTTTCTTCTTCGCTCCTTCCCTACGTTCTTCCCTGTTGCTTGCTTTTTTTTCTTGGTTCTTTTGCTTTTCTCTATTTTCGTCTCGCATAAGCTACACGTGCATCGTTACACATTCTGCTCTTTCTCTAAACGTCTATAGTTGATGTACCCCTCGTCGCTACCCCAGTCCCTTCCCGCTTCCCCTATGCATGTATCCGTGTCCGACCCATCCGCCCGGGACCCAATCAACAAACCATCGGAACGACGCCGACGGCGATGCATGTATCCAAAACGAAAATACGACGAGGGGAGGGAGGGAACCACGACAAGGGACGGAGGCAATAAAAAAAAAGATACGAGTATCAATATGGCCCCTTTCACAAGGATCAAGGACGAAAGGGAAGGGCAGGAAGAATCGTGATGCCCGTATGTACATGCAAGAAAAATGACTTATAAAACCCCTAGTGACACGCGGATGTTGCCGAAGGTAAGGATGATATAAGGGAATCTCCGTTGACAGTTTGTTCCTACTAAGGTGATACTATCATGCTGTGTTGGTAGGAGGATGAGGCCGTGGCTGTTGATGGTGGTCGCTAGCGTGTGGCTGTTGCTGTTGCTGTCGTCTGCTGCCCGGGCCCGGGCCCGGGGCCGAGCCACCGCCACCACCACCACCGCCACGTGGGCGATGATGATGATGCTGTTTGCGAGGGCCGGTGGGTGGAGTTTTCTCGGTCTTGGCGGAAGCAGTAGCGGCATCGGCAGTAGCCGTGACAGCGGGTGAGGAGGCAGCAGCAGCAGACGTGGCGGTCGTCGTGACGGAAGGATGGGGATGGGGTGGTTGCTGCGGTTTGCCGGGTTTACCGCTGTTCCTGTGTTTCCTATTCGGCTTAGCCGGAGGCGCCGCTTTTGGGGTGGTGGTGGTGACGACCGCCGACGCGTCAGGGGTGGACGTCGTGGTCGCAGCAGCAGCATCTCGATCTGGAGCTGGGCCAGGCCCGGCGTTGGCCTTCTTGCCCCGCCCACCACCAGCACCCTTCTTCGTACCAGCCCCACCGGCTTTCGTAGGCGCGGTGGTCTCGTCCCCGCCAGGCGCCTTCTGGTCGCCCTTCGCCTTCTTCCCCGTCTTCTTCGAAGAGCCACTAGCCCTCGCCGTCTCCCGCTTCTCCCGCTTAGCCCTTTCCTTCTCTTCTTCCATGACTCGCCTGCTCTCTTTATCCCACCATTCTTGAAATTCCTGTTCTTGCTGGATCTCCTGTAAGCTGCGCTTCGCTGCGGCGGCAGCAATTGATTCTTTCTCCGCCTGTTGCATCGACAAGATGTCTGCCATACCCATGGACAAGTGTAGACTTGCCTCCGAGTGTGACTTCGACGCAATGTGTCGGATACTCTGCGGCAGCGCCGACAACGAGGACGAAGGCGCGTCAGGGCGAGGGATGGCGAAGCCTTTACCAGAGGACGGCGTAGCGTTCTTGTTGGTGTTTGATGGTGAAGTCTGGGGAGGAAATGATTGCGCAGGAGTGGCAGTGATAGGAATAGAGTTCGATGACTTGGCCTTGGAGGCTGATCCATTGTTCGCAATAGTTTGACGCATAGTCAGATTCGGGCGGGTTGTTGTGGGTGGCGTCTGCTGCTGCGTTGTCTGGGTAGGCGATGATGAATTCATGACATCTTTCAGCGCGACCTTTGCCGCTGGAGGCTTCATCTGCCATGGTGACACTGCCGGCCTGGGTTCATTGTCCATGGAGCTGGCTTTAATTGCGTCACCTTTAGCTGCCTGTTGTTGCAGCTTCTTGCGCTCCTTTTGTGAGAGCTTCGTTGCGGCGAAGGAGCCAGTGGTGCGGTCCTCCTTGGCTTGCGCGGACAGTGCCAGAGAGATGTTGGATGGCCGTGTTGAAGACGTTTCAGCCATGATATCCTTCATGTCTAGCTTGCTCATTTGTAGAGGAGTTGTGCCCCAGGGTTTGTCTGCCTGGCGGGTAATCGGTGTAGCCATTGTGTCCAGAGGAGTGCCCAGGCTTCTAGGTGTATGAGATGCCGGGCTTGCGATTGCAGAATCTGAAGCATCTCTCTTGGGAGCGGCTTTCGGAATCTGCCATGGGCTTGACGTCGGGACATCAAGAGAAACATCTTGAACCGGTCCACCAAGGGCCGACGTAGGAGACTTTAATGAGCGTGACATATTAAGGTCAAGCTCATCGTTCTCCGAATCGACATCATCGTCCATGTCGAACATCAAATCCGCAACCGATCCCTTGCCTTTGAGAGCTGGCGCGAGCAGAGGGCTCTCCTGTGTCGCTTTAATTTCCTTGGTCGAGCGTCGTCTCGCCTTCTGCTGCATTGGTGAAGGCTGGTCATCGTAACTACCAGCCTTGAGCGATGATGACATGCGCGCTGAGCTATCAGCATATTTGCCTTGCAGCATGAGAGCGTCGACTTTTGCCCGTCTCCTGCGATCAATTTGCTCCGCAAGCTCAGGATACTTCTCGAAGAGCAGCGCTTCGGCACGCCCACTCTTCGCAATTGGCAGGCATGCAACTTGGTTCTCGCGGACGACTTGATCTAATTCGAGAATGAGATCCTCATCCAGCTCGTCGAGTACACTATAGTCTGGCATTAGAATATCATCTACCGCCATGGTGCGTCGGACGTACCCATTTTGCAACACCGCCTCCAAGCTGAGGCAGATATACTCGAGCCCGGCGTCCTTGAACTCAGTCACCGAGCACGGCGAAACGGCATTGAGCAGTTGACAAATGTTGCGGACATTGACTACGATCTCGATCAGCACCATGTACATTTTCCTCCATCTCGATCGTACTTACCGTATCGACCAACAACTTGCTGGCAGACCTGCGACAGCCTGTCCAGCATTAACTCATTGGCTACCGACATGACGTCCATGACGTGATCCAGGAACTCGTTGAGGGCAAGGAATTCCCCAAGATTGTCCGACACGAAATCATCAAAGAGCTCGTCACCCGTGTCCGCGTACAGGTGCCGCAGGACCAGTTCGAAAATGTGCAGCTCGATATGCTTCAAATCAATCCTGATGGCTTCGGAAGGATCAGTTGAGGCTTCACGCCTGCCAGCAAGCCAAAGACCTGCTGCTCTGCCCTTGAACATGCCTTCGAAGAAAGGACAGCGTTGGACCATGAGCGCACTGTGAACCTTGACCTCGCTGTCTGCAAGTTCGAGTATGACATCTCCATTCTCAAAAAATGCAGGATCCTTGATGGCGAGCTCCATATCCATGGTAAGAGATCGTTTTGGTCTCACCATCTGGCGAACAGCAGGTTCGAGCTGCTTGAGTTCAAGCCTCGAAGACAACTTCATGAGCTCCGTCCTGACCTGGCGGTACCTAAATGCCAATTTTGGATACTGGCGCGTGTAGTGCCAGAAGTCCACAATACTGTCGGTGTAACCATACAAGACGAAGTTGAACATGGTGAGTACGTCCATGCCCTGAAGGACAACCAAAGTTCGGCCACGATCATCTTGCTCCAGGGAGAGCACTTCAGGCAGAGAGAAGGTACCAGTGTGCTGGAATTCGGCGAGACCTTGGCGAAGCACCTTGCTACGACCAGCAAAGATCCACTGGTGCACAGGAATGCGAACTTCGGAGACAGTGGATCCAATGACCATGTCGAATGTTGCATCATCTTCGTCAACGCCGAACAATGCATCCTTCAACTCTTGCTCGAAATCTTCTGATTCGAGTGCACGTCTCGCCAGGAGCTGTATCTCGGTCGGTTGCAAATTCTCGTCCAGTTCATCGTCCGGCGTAGCCCAGTCTCCAAAGGGCAACAGCGGGAGCACATCGTCCCAAAGCGTAGGCGAATCCACCTGCACTTGAGTCTTTGTGACATCGCAGTCTTTCCGTACAGCTGCGTAGGCGCCAAACGCGGAAGCTCTAACCGCCGTAACACGTGTGAGACCAGGAACGCGAAGGAATTTGTAATCCTTCGGCTTGTACTCTCCTGTACCAGAAGCGGTTGCGTCCTTGATCTTCGTTCTCTTGACCCGCCTCCATACAGTGCCAGCCTCCGTGGTCAAGATGACGGAGCCATCCTGGTCCACGTCGACGTCGCGAGCAGCCATGTAACCCTTTTTCAGTGACCAGATCCTGTAGGGCGGGGATAGTGCCCCACGGATCTTGGTTGGATTTGTCGTAGACGCCGTACTGTCTTGCCCTGACTCTGAGCGCTTGCTCACTGCGACAGTGTAGATCTCACCGTTGGTCGAAAGCGCGCAAATGTTGTCGCCACCTGCAGTTACTTTACAGATCCTATTTGGTGTGGTGTCATACTTCGTTGTCAGGAAGCTTTGCTTTAGGAAGTAATTCGAAAATCCATCCAGAGGAAACGAAACTTTTGCGTAACCGTAGTTTGCGAAGACCCAGACCTCATGGTTCTCAAGTAGACAGACCGTAGCCCTTTCAATAGCACTGACAGACTTGATAGGCGAAGAGAAGAGCGAGGCGGCGACCTTACGAGGAGTGACTTGGAATTCCAAGGATCGTGCATCTGAGTCAACAATACCGAGTTGACCTTCGTTTTTGCCGAATGTATACAACGAAGACGATGTGTGAGCAACAGAGTGGATCCTAGATGCGGAAACGCCGATGACAACCTCTTTCTTAAGAGGCCCGAATATCTGTCGTGGCAGAAGTTGAACCGGATCTTCATCCTTGAGTGTCTTCGGCAGACTGTAGCCCAACTGACCGTAGGCATTATTTCCCCAAGAGAAGATTTCGCCTTCATCGGAGAGAGCGAGGGTGTGATTTTGACCGAGCGCTACAGCGATGACTTTCTTCTTCGCTAAAGCGCCTCCCTCAATACACACAAACTGGAACCGAGTGCTCTCGTCTCCGGTACCGATTCGACCTCCTGGTCCATGGCCACACATGTAGAGGTTCGACTCAGGGTCCGTAGTCAAGACAGCGGTGGAGAGCTTCGACATCGTCACGTCCTGAATCAGAAGGGGTGTATTCCTGATAATGGCGGGAAGGTCAGACACGGGCATGCTATAGATCGATGCCAACTGCGAGGAATCACTCGCCGAAGGGTCCATGCTGGACCACTCCTGGTGTTTGCGCTCCAGATGCTCGCGGTAAAACCTCCTCAAAAGATGGTCCGGTCTCCGAAGAATTATGCGCTCGGGGAACTGCCGATCGTCCTCGTCGCCGAAACCGAGAGTGACATTCCTGTTACTGCCGAACGTGAAGAGCTCATCGCCATGAATGTCCATCACCGGCGCAAGCTTCCGGCGCACCGGCCTGTCTTCTCCGTCGCCACTATCATCATAACCCCAGTCCTCGTCATCCTCTCCCAGCGCATCCACGCGTGAGTCCTCTTCCGGCCTCAATGTGCGGTCTGCGATGGTGGTCGCAAACAGGTCTAGCGGGCCATTCCCTTCTTTGTCCTTAATCTTGACCAATCCTCCAGCATGTTGTACCACCCCGCTGCTTCCGTGGCCAAGCGCATCGAGCACATCACGGTCTATGATCGAGCGCGCAATGGTAACATTGCCAAAGTAAAAAGCGCGATGCAGTGCCGTCCAGCCGTTCTCAAAATCTTGCGCGTATAAGTCGGTGTACGGGTGCTCGAGGAGGGCGGTGGCGAAGCTCAATGCGTTTTCGGAGGTCGACGAGGCAGCGTGGTGCAGGATGGTCATGCCATTCGCGTCCTTGGCATTGATATCGGCGCGTGTCAGTCCCGTCGCGGACCTGGGGGTGCCGCCAAAGTCGCGACGCGCGCGCGTAGTCAAGGTCGGGGAGGTTCCAAGACTCCCGGGACTCCCTATGAAGGCTGCCGGATGGGCTTGGCCGGGCTGCGCGCCGGTATTGGCCCTCGGCCCGGACGGGCGCATAGGGAAGGCGGCGCCTTCCAGCAGGTGTCGAAAAGCTTCGACATCATCTTCGAGGTAGTATTTCCAGAGATAGCCACTCATGTGCTGGATGTTGGCGGGGGAGGCGTTCCCTTTGGCTTCGGCAGGTGCACCTCGCTATTGACTACGACGAGTCAAAGCGTATTTAAAGGTGCGTGTGCGAAGCGTAAGAGGACGACTCCGGAGGAGGGGGTCGAATGGCCGCGGGGCGCGAAATATGGCCCAGCGATGACAGGTGGCGGATGTCGTTGACAAAGCGCGGAGTAGCGATGAAATTTCGAAGGCGAATGAGGCGGTCGAGCGATGGGCGCGTTCGTTAGGCGTCAGGCGACGGAGATTTTGGGTCGAGGATGAAGCGGAAGTGCGAGACGCAGTGGCGGGCGGGAGCTTAGCGGGCTAGAGCGGCGCGTGTGGGCGAGGGGAGGTCGATGACGATGCAGCTTCCGCGGGGCCGGAGATAGGCGAACTGCACGCCGATAAGGCAACAACTTAAAATCAAGATGATTCACGATGAGGCGTGATGACTTTGGGCAAAAAGCCGCATGCTGGCCATGTTCACATCATAAATAGCCGGAAGGTCAAAGGAATGCTAAAGGTATGCTTGCGATGCGGGCGGTGTTCCTGCCTACCAATGAACGCATCAGCTTTCAGCTCTGTCACACGTGGGTAGACATGTGCCAGCTTTGAGCCGCGGGATTTGGCACCACTCTTTTTTGCTCCGGATACTCCCCGCACCTCTACCCCTTGTGACCAGCTGCAGAAGGCTCAACTCTGGCACTGCATTTTAAACCACAATGGTAAAAGTCAAGGCACTTCATCCCGAATTATATCTCAAACACACAACAATAGTGGAGGAGAGGTCAGATTAGAGTTAATTATGCCGGACAAGACTAATGCTTAAGTACAGCCGAACATGTGCAAAGGAGAGTCGTCAATCGAACCGCAATGCCCCATGCTAAACCTTCAGCGACCGGGATATAAGGCTTGCCATGATTCATTTTCCCATGAGAACATAAAAGGGCAACAAAGAAGAGAAGAACAGCCAATCTGCGCGCATCATAACACCAGATCCTGGATATCAAATGCTTGTTGTGTATGTGTATGTGTCGTGCTCAGAAGAGAGCACTTGGAAGCTCAAGTGCGCTCTTTACAGCATCAGCATGGCAGCGAAGACGGTAGCCACCAGCGTGCCGAAGGCGACTGTCGTGGTAGTGCCCGCACTGCTCGAGCCCGAGCTGCTGCCGGACGAGCTAGAGCCGGTACTGCTGGCGCCTGCAGCGGAGCCAGAAGACTGGGCTGCAGCAGTAGCCTCGGCGACTTTGATGCCGTAAGAGGTAGCCACGGAGGGAGTGCCAGTCGCGGGGGTAGTCGTGTAGGTCGAGCTCGCAGTGGTAGAGACGGTGCAGCCGGACCAGGTCGTCCAGGGCGCGTTGGTGCTCCAGGGCCCGTTGGTCCAGCCGGACCAGGTGCTGGCCGGGCAGGCAGAGCCGCCCCACCAGTTCGTCCAGGCGCCCGACGTCCAGTCGCCGTCCGACTTCCATCCACCCCACGGGTGGTCGCCGCCGAAGGGCCCGCCGCGGCCGCCCCAGCCGCCCGCTCCGCTGCCGGGGCCCCAGCCGCCGGGTCCTCCCCAGCCGGGCCCGCCGGTGCTCCACGGCCCGCCCGACGTCCACGTCGTCCACGGCTTGGACTTGGTGCTCCAGACGGACGGATCCCAGTCGCCGTTGGAGTTGGTCGGCCAGGCGCTGGTCCACGACGACCAATCAGACGCCCAGTTAGAGTTGGCGCTGGTCCACGAGGACCAATCCGACCTCGTCGTCCAGTCGGACGGCGCGCCAGACCATGCGGTGGTGCCGGTGCCCCATGGTCCCGGTTGAGCAGTGGCTGGGGTAGCGAGCGCGGCGACGAACGCCACAGCCGTGACAAGTTGGCTGAACATTTTGAGGGTGTTGGTGTAAGGTTTAGCGCGAGGTTTGCGGCGAGAGCAACGGAGAGAATGAAGCTTTGCAGACCAGGTGGGCAAGAAGGATACGAGACATGCACCGGACCTGCATATATAGGTAACCCCAAGACAGCATACGCGTCCCCCATTGCCCACGTCATGTCTGACAAAAGTATGTCTATGCGAGAGACGAGGAAATCCGGACTCCGGTTGAGACTGGGGGCTGACGCGTTCCGGAGGTAAGCATCAGCCTCATTGTGAGGATACTTTTGAGCGGAATTTTAGTGATCTTCAGCCTTATGATCTCACTGGATTGGCTCAAGTGTGTTGGAAGTTGTGCGGTGAGATTCGCGTCGGGATTGATGAGGGGAGCCGCACCAACACGCGAGGGGCAGAGCAGGCATCGCAAGCTAATTGCGGGGAATCAACCTGACTAAACTTCATATAGTAGTCAGCCGGTGCTCGCATTCCTTTTTAGGGCGCATCGCTGCTGTCGTGGCCCGCAGCGCGGACGCGTAGACGAGGCGTCGCGTGCTGACGGGCTGCATCGGTGGAGGCAACCGACACACTCTGATTGATCACACGTCACTTCGGCCGAGCTCGATTGTTTCAAAGCCTTAAAGTCTTACTGCTCAGTAAGCATAAAGTTTGCTAAGGTTCTTCAAATCCCAACGTGAGTTGAGTGAGTATACTCCAAATGTACAAAGCCCAGTGCTAGATCATCCATCGTACACCCGCAATGCCCGGTCTCTGTCGTTCGTCTCTCTTCGATTGTCGTCGTCATAGCTGCGCCGATGGCATCATTTACCTGAACTCGTCCATGAATTTACGGTGGAACTCCACAATCCGGCCAATCCACTCCGTGCCTGGCGCAAGGAAAGTGGTGCGGAAGTGCCAGGTCCCGTCCCTCTGACCGAAGCCAGAGCCGGGCACGGTACAGACACCCGTCGCGTCGAGCATGCGCAAAGTGTAGAACTCGTCGGGCTTGCGGCCTTCTTTCTCAGCCTGCTGGATCGCCTTCTCCGGGAGAGTGATGGTGGGGAATAGGTACATCGAGCCCTGGGGGATAGTCAGCTTATGCAATTCCAAGGCTTAATGGAAAATGCTTACGGCAGGAGAAGCACACTCCACTCCCTCCATCTTCTTGAAGGCCTCGAACAGCGCCATCGCGCGCTCGTGGTAGCTCTTGTAGATGCCGTCGTGCTCTTCCTTGTACAACGCATAACTTGGCTCGCCCTCCTTGGGCGGGTTGACCATCATCTCGACGAAGCACTGACCAATTACAGGCGCGCACAGCTGAATGGAGACGAACTTGTAAATCTCGGCCTTGACCTCCGGGTCGAATCCAACCATCTCGTAGTATCCACCACGGTGGCCGCATTCACCAACCATACCCTTGGAAATGGAGTGCAACGACGCAAGCTCCAGCTCGTCGTACTTGCCGGGCTCCTCCTGCTGCAATTCGCGCAGCGCCTTCTTGAACGAAATAAACTTGCCGCTGAAAACGTTCGTCTGGTAGACCTCATCGGCCATCACGACCAAGTTCTTCTCCGCCGCAAACCTCAGAACGCTGTGGATATCCTCCGAGCTCAAGCTGGCTCCCGTGGGGTTGCCAGGGTTGATGACGACGATCGCGCGCACGTCAATGCCCTCCGCGACAGCCTTGTCATAGCCGGCCTTGATGTCTTCCAGGCTGGTTCCCCAGTGCGTTGACTCATCAAGGTAGTACGGCACAGCCTGCGCGTTCAGAACGGAAAGTGTGGCAGTGTAGAGAGGGTACTGGGGAATCGGGACGAGGACACCAGACTTCTCGTTCTCGCAAATGATGTGGAGAAGCGCGTTCACTCCGGACGAGGCGCCGGCGCTGAGGAAGATGTTCGCCGGGTCGGCCGGGAATCCGTCGCGTCCTGGTGGTGTCAGAACCGCGTTTTCCGTCACACAATGCAACACAACGTACTCTCAATATACTTGGCAACCTCCTCCCTAACCGCCGGTGAGCCCTGGCTCTGGCTGTATGCGCCAACGCTTCCGACATCCTTCAGCAGCTTCCTCGCCCTGTCGATGACATCCTGCTTGTAGCCCAGGCCGTTCCTCAGCACGTCCTCATGCTCCAACAGCAGAGGGTTCTCTATCAGACTTGCGACCTGGCGGAAGAAGGTGAGAGGCTTCTGGTCCAGCTGCTGCGGGTTACCAATGTTCGCCGGGATAATGGTGTCGAAAGGAAGGTCGCCCTTCTCTCCCCTAGCTAGACGAGCGCGGTACTCTTCGCTCTTGACTGCGAGCTCGCCACGCACGGCATACTTGGCCGCCTTCACGTGGGGGTTGATGTTGTTGATTGTGAGGGCCTTCATCTTGAGGGTCTGTGTGGAGGAAAAGGTGCGGGCGGCGGCGGGGAAATGCGGAGAGAAAGACGAGAGGCGGGTTTGGGCGCCGAGGCTGAAGGCGGCGGTGGATGCTATAAATGCGACTTAGCACATTGGGCTGTGTGCGGACAGTTTATCCAGCTCTGGTAGAACGGAAGGAAACGGGCTGGCCCGTGACGGAGCACATGTCGCCGTCATCGGCGCAGGGACACGAGGGGTTCGCGCAGTGGGGTAGGCTGCGGGCGCGTGGGGAGGACGGCTTCCTACCGCAAATCGGCGAAGGCAGGGCCGCCGGGGTGACTCGTTCGCATGACTGGAACGCCCTCACGGCGCGCCCGAGTGTCAGCCGGCGCACAGTCATGGCGGTGACGCGCTCCTGACGCGTGGGGTGTCTGCTGTCTTTGGGAGGCCTTGTGATACTGTGCAACTTGCGACGCGCTGGGTGCTGCAATGCGATCCTGATGTAATTAAGTTTGCGGCGGTTGGTCAACGCACGTCGCCAATCTCAGGTCCAGGGTCCGAGATCGCCGGGATCGCTTATCAAGGTGCGAAAGGAACCGGCGGCGGCGCGGCAGAGCTTGGGCGGGCAGCGCGAGAGGGAGGAGCGGAGCAGAGCTCAAGATCGTGGCGACGACGCGGAGTATTTAAGAGTGCGTCCGCGGAACGGCTCCTCCCTTCCCGCCATGGCCGATGCCGCAGCTATTGGCAGGTGCAACATTTGTGCGACCTGTGCGTCGTATCAAAGCGGAAATTCGCGATAAGCATTACTCTATCTTTTGAGGCTTTATGCTTGGTGCACTTGCGAATGTCTTTCACCCATTACAAATTTTCAGCTAGCTCCATCATAGCCCCAACACTATTGCTCAACCCCGTTCGCTTCCCCGGAGTCTCACCGTCTGTCCGTACTTCTGAAGCTTCGTGATCAGCTGGTCACCTTGCTTGACCACGT
Organism: Lasiodiplodia theobromae; assembly: GCF_012971845.1. Lineage (NCBI taxonomy): Eukaryota > Fungi > Ascomycota > Dothideomycetes > Botryosphaeriales > Botryosphaeriaceae > Lasiodiplodia > Lasiodiplodia theobromae. The sequence goes on along the minus strand of NW_023336554.1, from coordinate 73,147 downwards.
CATTGTACTGCTTGTTCTTGTCATCCGGTCGATTCGTCTCGATTATGCCGCGGACACGATCGACGGTGCACGGCACGCGGTCTGCCGCAATGAACTTGGAGAGGTCCCTGTTGAGACGTGTCAGTGATTTTTCTTTCGTCGGGCCGGATTGACTCACTTGTCGAGGAAATCCACCGAAACTCCGAAGTCGTTGGCCATGCTCTGGAGACCAACAACCCTGTAGCTCTGGAGGAGCTGCTGGTAACCGCGCAGGCGCATCTCACGGACGAACCAGCCGCGGTGCTCGTACAGGTAGCGATCCTTGCTGAGGAAGTTCTCCTCGACGGCAGCCAAAGCAAGGAAGAAGCTGCGGTAGTTGCCCTGGTACAGGCTGTTTACGAGGTTTGCTAGCGGGCTAAAGTCGATCTGCGCCTCCGTATCCGGGTTCGTCTGGCCCAATGTAGTGAGGTTGACCGCAGCTTGTCCGGGAGTGCTTGAGGTTGCCTTGGCTTCGGGCATCTCCTCGTCACCAGCAGCAGGGCCCGAGGAGATGGCGCCCGTCAACGCGGAAAGCTTCTCCTCGCCCTCACCGAGAATCGCCTTGATCTCCGGCGCATCGACGACCTTGGACTTGAAGTCCACACGCTTGAGGGAGACAGAACCAGCGAGCACGGCGTATATGACGAGGTTGGAGTAGCTGCAGAGCTCGTAGCTTGTGAATGTGGAAAGACTGTCAAGAAGCAGCGGCGCAGCCTGGTTGTAGCTGCGGATGGTGAGGTAGTGCAGACCTGAGTAGGCCTTGAGGCGGTTGCGGCGGTCCCAGTCACCACCGCTCTCAACCAGCGTAGTCGCGCGCTCCACCGATGTCTTGACAAGGACCTTGTCGCCGAAGAAGAGGCCGACGCGAATGATGGCAAGGACAATATCGATCTTCGTACCGAGGATGCCCGTGTTCTCGAAGACAGCTTCGTACGCAGCAATCGCCTTGTCCTAATTGCAGACTACAGTTAGAGAATTCACATGGAGGTGCGAAGCTGTGAGCAAACCTTGTCTCCGACGCGCGTCCAGAACTCTGCCCTCTTGCCTCGTGCCGTCTGAATCTCAGTCTCACCAGCCTTCTCAACCGCCTCCTCCTCCTCCTTCTGTATAGCTTCCAGTTCCTTCTCATTGTCCGCCTTCAGCTCCTCGTAAAGCTTCTCATCCCAAGGTAGAGTGACGTTCAATGCCGGCTGCTTGGTGGGGGCGAGCAAGCTTCCTATGCTGGATGACGCTCTCCTCGGGCGAACCGGCTGCTGAGTGGAGCCTTCACCAGGAGCGTTCAAGATACCCTCCGAAGGATGCGCCAGGTGGCGGTAGAGAGGCGCCATCTTGTGTTCCTTGATGGCATCTTGGAGGATCTTCAGCGAGGAGTCCTGGGTGGCCTTGGACGAGTACGGGTTCGTGATGTGGAAGATGTGTTGCGACAGCTGAAGGTCGGGGTTCTTGGCGTACTGTGGCTCCCCCATGGTGAACGACGACCGGAGGTGGGGGACTGGGGGAGGGAGATAGGGACGGGGCGGTTGGAAGGTAGATGGCGAGGGTGGTTGGTGGTGACGGAGCTCTGGGTTGTGGCGGCGTGTTGATGGAAGCTCGTTGTCGCAGCTCGGCGGCGCTTCTTCGGCGTTTGGCGTCACAGTCCCGGTGCGGAAGGAACAGCTCAAGAGTCGCACGCAGCTTCCTTAAAGCGCCGACTTATCTGTCAAACTCCATTGTTCGGTCACATCCAACTATTGGCCACCATCTGGCCGCCCGCAGTCTCGTTTTCGGGGCTCAAAATTTCTACTGCAACTTTTCCACCGCTGCAGGCCACAAATTTAGCCAATCCACGCCCTCAGTCGAGCACACGAGCAGCCCCGCCACCATGCCCCAAGAACGAGGCTTCCCCTCAAGCAGCCAGAAACGCGGTCGCTCCCGTTCCAGGTCCAGGTCACCTCCGCGCAAACGTCCCGGCGCCTCGGCCCGTACGAACCGCGACCGAAGACCCCCTCCCGGTTCCGACAGACATCGCTCAAATGCAAGAGACCCCAGTCCCACACGCTCACCCTCGCGCTCCCCGCCGCGCCAACTGAAGCGTCCGGGCGGCGCTGCGCGCATCAGCCAGGCCGAGCGTGAGGCAGCCCGTCGTCGTCAAGAAGAGCGCGAGCGGGAACTTGAAAGGGAAAGGCAAGCCGCTGCCGCCGCCAGGGGAGTGGGCGATGTTGTGAAACAGCACTACAACGCAGTACCGGAGCGTGGACGCGAATGGCGCAAGACAGACAGCAAGATCAAGGGCCTTCGGAGCTTCAACAACTGGGTGAAGTCGTGTGTGATCCAGAAGTTCTCGCCAGGCGACGAGTCCCTAGGAGAATCAAGATACGGGGAGAACATTCTTGTGCTGGACATTGGGTGCGGCAAGGGCGGAGATTTGCAGAAGTGGCAGTCAGCACCTCGTCGTGTTGATCTGTACGTTGGCATTGACCCTGCGGACGTCTCCATCGACCAGGCAAGAGGTCGCTACGAACAGATGAAGAGGAAGCCATATCGTGGCCGGCCACAGCACGTTTTCCATGCCGAGTTCTTTGCGAAAGACGGCTATGGCGAATGGCTTGGCGATATCCCCATCATTCGCGAGGTCGGAATCGACCCACACGTTGGGCCTGACAGTGGCGGTGCCGGTCGATTTGGAGGTGGCGGTTTTGATGTTGTCACGATGATGTTCTGCATGCATTATGCTTTCGAAAGCGAACAGAAGGCTCGCGGAATGCTCCGAAACGTCGCCGGCTCCTTGAAGAAGGGAGGACGATTCCTCGGAGTCATCCCCAATTCAGACATCCTCTCAGCTAAGGTAGAGGAGATCCACAAAAAGAATGGGAAGGGGAAGGCTGCTGATGGCTCCGGTTCGCCTGCATATGCCAGCGATGACGACTGGGACCCGGAGAAGCCTGCGGAAGAGCCGAAGGAGGAAGCAGCTTCATCAGAGAAGGAGGAAGGCGAAGCTAAAGATGAGTCGGTCGAATGGGGAAACAGCATATACCGCGTCAAGTTTCCTGGAAAGACACCTGCAGATGGTGTGTTCAGGCCTCCTTTCGGCTGGAAGTATTTCTACTTCCTCGAAGAAGCCGTGGAGTCAGTACCGGAGTATGTTGTGCCGTGGGAAGCTTTCCGAGCGTAAGTACAGCCATTCTTTGGTAAATTTGCCACACGCTGATAGTCTTGTGCCAGCCTTGCGGAAGACTACAATTTGGAATTACAATATCGGAAGCCATTCAATGAGGTCTGGGACGAAGAGAACGGCGACCCAATCCTCGGGCCCTTGAGCGAGCGCATGGGTGTTAGAGGCAGAGATCGTGGTCCGCTACTGATCAGTGATGAGGAAATGGAAGCCGCAAGTAAGACTCCACACATATTAAAGAAACAACCGCCTTTTCCATACTAACGTCATTTCACGCAGGCTTCTACCACGCCTTCTGCTTCTATAAAGTCTAGAAGTCTGCTCAAACCAATTCTTTATGGGCGTCGGCCATCCTTTTTGCATCCTCTTTTGGCTTGGTCCTTACCAACCTCATCCTGCTTCCGGCTCGGATCCTTGCGCATTGATGATTGATTTACTTGATAGCCTAAGCAATCATCAGCATTAGACGCGGCTCACGCTCCATCCATGCAAATTATATATAAGAGCCCCTACGAGCTTGATCCACTGTCGATAGTGCCTGCAAGCTTGTTTCTTGAGCAGTCACAGGCGGACCCACACAAAGGTCTAGTGTATCGGCCCCCGTTACACATGCCGCATGGCTTGCCGACTGTGACTACATGACAGTCATTGCTCCTGCTCCTGCTCCGTCTCCGAACTACTATCTCCGTCACCTCCCAGGCCCAGCTGCTCGGATGCATGGATCGGACACACTCGACATCAAAGCAGAGCAGAGTGTGCATGCGGAAGATATGTCAGCTGAAGAAAATATTTAATTCACGTAACTTACTTGAAGTGTGAAATATTTCTGCACCACGTCATACATGCCAAGATCGGTTTGCGATAGGAGACTGGCACTTGAAAAGTTCACGTAGACATCAATTCCTAACTAATATTTCAACAGGGCATCTAGACAGTATCTCCAAATCCCCCGACTTCGTTGCAGTAGTAAGTAAGCCGATTTCAAAGTATTCATTGGTTCTGATTAGTCGTCGTAAACCAAAGGCTCCCTCTTTACCTCGATAATATGGTATTTGGTGAAGTGCGAAGAGCCGCACGTAGTATTTACCCAGAATAGAAGGCCTATTTGGGCTTCGTCTCATGTCTGATTGTACAAAGTTTCTGCTAGTCGCGAGCCCCTTAGAGGGTAAATCCATTATGGGTTCAACAGTATCAGAGGCGGTGCGGGACATTATATTATCGTATTCTCGAAGTTCTTTTAACTTCTTACATACGACGTCAAGCAGGGTCTACGAGTCGGCGCGGTCTTCAAAGTAAGGGTGTTTCGATTAACGCCATGCTCTAGTAGCTGTAGAAGCAGATAGAATAGGAGAAATGGTTTTATTCCTACGAATGGATGAGCCTAAAGCTCTCAAACATAGTGATGAAGAACATGCCGGCTGAAATTGAGGCCACGAACAATGTTGCCAAACCGATCCACTGAGGACTTCCAACTGTTTGTAGATAGAACTGGATCAACAAGGATGATGCAACATCAACGTATGAGAAAGCCAACGCTTTCACTAATTGTCCACTGTGTGAATTAATTCTAAGCTTCCCATCATCCTCGCGCTGGAATATTAAAACGAGACATGCGACCGCGATGCCGATAAAGGCGAGGACCCATAGAGTGACGATTTGGTAGAAGTAGTGTGGCTCTGAGTGTTGTTGGGGTTGATCAATTGAGTCAGGCGTGTCGATGAAAATAGGCAATTCGGGTCTAGATTCGTTCTGAGTCGCTATAGAAAATTAGCTTGAGCCTCACTTAAAGTATACTGAATCACTTACAGGCTAGTTCTAGGCTTTGTGATCTCTCAGACTTGGAGTCTGTTTGCTGTAGAAATGTCGCGAACATGGCGAGAAGGGGTTGAAAAGACCTAGTTGGCTTCAAGGTGACTTCAAGTTGTCTTCGGTAATTGCGTTGGGGAAGTCGCAGCCTATATATTTGGCGGCCGCAATATTTTGGGGCGCCCTCTCTAGCGAACAATGGGACCGGCGCACTTGCTAGCGAACTATGTTGTCAATGACTTATTAATCAGAAAAACGGACCGCTGCATAGTCCCTGGTACTCCCTTCGCTCTATGAGAGTGTAGTCTGGTTGTGGTTTACCATACAGGGCATGAGGCTCCACATAGTGCGTGGGTAGTTGAAGCTACCATCTGGACGTGGATATTGAATTACTAAATATACATCTACGTCCAGATGGTAGCTTCAACTATCCACGCAAGTGGAGCTTAGATGCTGATAGAAATTAGTTACGATGGCTTAGATCTTTCGGCACCCATTGTGTAGGTGAGCGTATTCCTGTTGCACTTAGGCTGCAGTACTTTAGAAGCCATGGCCAACACAAGAACAACGCCAGACTTTTGCAAGAACGGCGATAGTAGTAACCGAGCTAAAGTGCACCACTTAGAAGGAATGATCTCAGATATGCACAATACAACATGAAGATACCATGATCAGTCGGGCTTCAATGACTATCGTTGTAATTTTGAAGACAGGGCTCACGGATCGAGGCATCAAAGTCGCTGAATTTGATTGGACACCATTACTCCCCCAATTCTTCCGCTGACCATCGTCTACACCCCGCGTGTCATCGAATCGTTGCCCTCATCCCGCCTTTTCAATGTGTGAGCTTTTCACTGGTTGGTAATATCTTTGTTTCTAAGGAACTGGTGAGTCTGCCGCAAATCACTCGAGAGCTGCCATTGTTCTGAAAGTATTCGGTGTGTATCACGAAGCGGCCGAAAATCTGCAAATATGAGCGGAAAATTTCTTCCGGATTTCTCCATCGGCATTTCGAGAGAATCGCATGTACGAATCACGACGATCGTTTGCCATATCTGACGCACCAAGTGTAATATTCTGGGCGTGATTCGACGAGAAAGCGGCACGGGGATAATTAGTTCGATTGTGCCGGGCGCAGTCAGGTACGAGACCCAGGTCGATGAGCGGCTCAAGCACACTGGTCGCGAGCATCGGTAGTTGTAGTTACCACAAGGTTGATTCGCTTTGGGGAAGGTGCCGAAACAGGTAAAGCGTCAAGGCCCAGCATGCTCGCAATGCCGATCCAGAATCACCTCATCTCAAGCCGCCGACGGCAGTGCGCACCAACCCCGCAACTTTTTCTGCCAGCCCGCCCCGCCAATGGCTGGGGTTTGTCAAGCACTGACAAGACATTCGCTGCCGAATCACTTGGCTCTTCTTACGATGAGACTATTCATCCCGCTTCTGATGTCAGGCCGAGCGGCCGGGGTGCCCGTTGCGCCCAGCAATTTGGCTGCCATCTTCTTCACTTTTCTCTTACTCCATCCAATCCACCCTTTTTCGACCTTTCTCCGGCTTCTCCTGCCTCCGTCGAGTCGTCATGGTGTGTGGGGTTTAGTCGATCTTATGGAATTTCGTCCTTCCCTATTGGATGGATAGGACCGTCCGCCCAGCAAGCACGTTATCGTCGCCCGCAAATAAGTAGTACACTTCTTCTCCGGACGTAGCTGCTTCCATCCTTTTGCACATTCCCTCCGGCTGGCTCGCCGCTGCTGTCATTTCGCACAGTAGTCTCGTCATCGCTCCAAGCCCGCGCTCACCCTCGGCTTGAGAACCTGCTCGGTTGGAAAAAGGGCTGGACCCGCCGCCAGTCGCTGTCTTTAATCCTCGTTTCGACGACATCCATCTCTTTCCTGCGCACTCTCTGTGTTGTTCTGACTCGACCGTCCTTGTGCCTACCACGGCACTACAACCACAGCTTGTTGCTTGCAGTGTAAGAACAACATGGCAGACTCAGCACCCGAGAATGAAAAGAAGGTCGAGCAGAGGCCTGAAGGTGACGCTACCTCCTCACCAGTAGATTCCGACGTCGAATTAGAGGCGAGCAGCATCAATGAGAAGGCGCTGTTGAGAAAGCTGGATATCAAACTGCTTCCTGGGCTTGTGGTTCTCTATTTGCTTTCTTTCTTGGACCGGAGCAATGGTCAGTAACTTGGGATGACGGATCCACCTGAGAGTAGCTCGAAAGCTAACGGTCCGAAAAGTTGCCAACGCACGTTTGGAAGGACTTACAGAAGATCTTGGAATGAGTGAGTCCCGAGTCGCCATCGTGTTCAGATGAATGGGACAATGCGCTAATACTTTACAGCCGGAAACCAATACCTGACATCTCTTACGCTGTACTTCATCGGCTACGTATTGTTCGAAGTTAGTACACCTGCCAATCATGCCGTCTTCCTGTAGTTACAGCGACATAGCATTACGACATCACTATTCTTAGGAAGCGGGGTGCTAATAACTTTCTCGAAACGAACAGATTCCCTGCAACATCATCCTCAAGCGCACGACTCCTAAAATCTGGCTTCCGACGCTCACTCTACTCTGGGGAATCGTGTCCACCCTCATGGGCATCACGCAGAATTTGTCCGGCTTCTTCGCAGTGCGCTTCTTCCTCGGCGTTGCCGAAAGCGGTCTCTTTCCAGGCGTTGTCTTCTATCTGTCCATGTGGTACAAGCGTCATGAGAGAGTGTACCGCGTAGCGCTATTCTTCAGCGCAGCGAGTTTGGCCGGCGCATTTGGCGGAATCCTGGCATATGTGAGTCCCTTCCTTCTCACTCCTCCATCTCCCCACATCGCGCATTCCACCATCCAACATCAAGACAAGCCAAACGTCTCAACCCTCCACTAACGCCACCCCCAGGGCATCGGCAAAATGAAAGGCGTCGGCGGCCTCAACGGCTGGCGCTGGATCTTCATCATCGAAGGGCTCCTCACGGTCGTCATCTCGCTCTTCGCCTACCTCTTCATCGCCAACTACCCGTCCACCGCGCCCTTCCTCACCCCCAAAGAACGCACCTACCTCTCCGCCCGCCTGACCACCGACTCCGACGCCACCGCGGCGGAACCCTTCTCCTGGGCCGCCGTCGCCCGCTGCCTGCGCGACCCGAAATGCTGGCTGTACGGGCTAGCCTTCCACACGCTCTCGCTGCCCCTCTACACCCTCTCCCTCTTCCTCCCCTCCATCATCAAATCCCTCGGCTACACCGCCGCCCGCGCCCAGCTCCTCTCCGTCCCGCCCTACGCCCTCGCCACCATCCTCACCGTCGCCGTCGCGTACGCCTCCGAGCGCCTGCACGCCCGCGCCCCCTTCATACTCGCCTCCAGCACCTGCGGCGTCGTCGGCTACGCCATCCTCCTCGGCAACGCCGACCCCGTCGCCCGCCCCGGCGTGTCGTATGTGGGCACGTTCTTCGCGGCGGCAGGGATATACCCCGCCACGGCGCTGGCGCTGGCGTGGCCGGCGATGAATGTCGCGGGCCAGACGAAGCGCGCGACGGCGTGCGCGCTGCAGATTAGTGTCGGGAATCTGGGGGCGGTGCTGGGGACGCAGTTGTACAGGCCGGCGACGGCGCCGCGGTATGTGTTGGGGCATGCGTTTGCGCTTGGGTATATGGTGGCGAATGTGGTTGTTGTTTCTGTGTTGTGGTGGGTGTTGGCGAGGGAGAATCGGAGGAGGGAGGCGGAGAGACCGTTGGGTGGGGTGGAGGGGGCGGATCCGCAGGATGTGGTGGCGGAGAGGGGGGAGCAGGTTACGGGGGATGATGATGTGAGGTGGAGGTTTAATATCTGAGGGGATGTTTTGGGTGTGGGGTGGAGTGGATGGTTGGCGGATTTTTGGTGAAAGAGGTGGAGGAATGATTGTTGGATGAACTGAAGATGGGATGGAATATGACCGTGGTTCGTTTGCCTGCGTTACTGTTGGTGAGTGATGGTTTCCACTTTTGCTCTAATACCTGAATAGAGTTTTTATACATTGCTAGAAGGGGGTAAATTGAGAATGTAGATAGTCAAACAGTCTCTCGTCCAACTTTTCCATTTCAGCAACGTCTACCACAACAGGCGTGTACATAAAACTACACCACCCACGCCCAACTACCCCCAGCAACCCCCTCACTTCCCCATCCTCTAACTACGTCTTCACCGCCTCACTACCACTCTCGACCTCCTCCCCCTCCCTCGCATCCTTCAACCCCATCAAACTCGTATCAAACCCATTCTGCTGCAGGTACTCGCGGAAGCGCACGTCCTCCTCGTCAATGGTGTCTTGGCCGACGTCGGGCAAGAAAAAGAGCGCGACGACGCCGGCGAAGATGGCCAGCGCCGACGCGACCCAGAACGGATCCTGGCCCTTGCGCGTCGGCGTCGGCGCGTTGTCCTGGATCACAGGGAACACCCACGTGCCCACGAAGGCGCCGATCTTGCCAATGGCGGCGGCGATGCCGTAGAATTGGCCGCTTTTTTGGGGATGGGATTAGTAAAGGGGAAATTGGGGGAGGAGAGGGGATCGGATGAGGGGTAAGTGTAGGAGCGCGGGAATGGAGAGAGATGACGAGGGGGGGGGGGGGGGGGGGTCAGGAGATGATGGATGTGGAGAATGATCCGTGATTATACCTCCAGCTCGATGGTTAGGTGGATGTAAGAAAATAGCTAACCGTAAATGAGCGAAAAGGACAACTAAGAAGAAAAGAGAAAGAAGAGGGTGGATGTGAAAGTAGAAAGTGTAGATGGCATTCTAACTCTGTATATGCGCGCATATGCAAATAGAGTTCGTTGGTGGCATGTGATACATTCTACACACGTGCGCGCATGTGCGCGCATGTGCGCGCATGCGCGCACGTGTGGAACCTCTGGTCGGTAGCACTAGAGGCCCAGGAAAATGCCGAGATCTGCTACCCGGATACATGCGCGCATGAGCGCCTCCCGCGGGAATGCGGGATAAGAAAACGTGCGTTCATGCGTCTCAAGAAGCTTTTTCAAACTACAAATCAAAAAGACCCTATAGTAGAAATACATCTACCGCCATTTTCGTCTTTCATGTAATACAAGTTGACAACGGCGCTGCAGCCCTCACCCAAGTTGTCTCTATTGTCAATCTCTACCTCCAACGTTATAGTAGCTGGAAGGGCGATATCAGCGGTAATCCCTTTCTGAAAGTTCGGTTCAGTATTCGCAACCACTAACGCATCGGTTTGAATTCTAGGTGAAACGAGGATCAATTTGAAGCTGGGAATATTTACCTGACCTTGTGTAGTTCTTTTCCACCTGAACTTAATACAACGCGCAGCACTTTCTCCTACTCTTCAAAGACTCTACGGATGCAGTATGTATGTCAAAAGCCAGGGTTGGTCCGCACGATTAGTGAAAACGCTTGAGATTGTTTCGAATGCATATGAGACTTCTTTTGTCCTTTTGCATCCGCGGTTTCTATCCTGTAGGCGCTACGGTCACTCAATGATGAATGATTCGATTGAAAATAGATCTTCAACTACATGATAGGAGCCGCATCCATCTTGGTCGGAAGACGCGGACTTTCAAGGTGTGATGCTAGTAAAGATGAGCGTTATTCCGGTAAGTGATCAGTCCATAATTCGACTCTATCGGAATGTCGAGGGCGGAGAATGAAAGGGATGAAAAGACCTCCTTCCGGAAACATCCCGACGATCTAACATTTCTAAGAAAATCTCCGAAAATCGACGTTCCCAGCATTCGTCAGGTCATTTCTCAGGACAAAGGTTACTCTGCCGGGTGGCTAGTACATGATGCTCTATGTAACAACCAGGACTGAGAATGAGCAGTATCTGAATGCCCTTTTTAGGCAAAATTCCGACACCACAGGAACCCAAGGAAAGCTTCTCATCCGTCGTGTTACTCATTGAAGACAAGGCAATTCGTGGATATATAAAACCGCCTGGTCCTCTCCATCTCAATGAACAAACACCAAGGAATTCAACTCCTCCCATCTTGCAGCCCATCCATCAACACACGAAATCTTCGGCGACCACAATGAAGGCTACTTCCCGCATTTTGATTGCCCTGTCCTTGATGATGGGGGCGTTTGCCGCTCCAGCTCCTGGTGCTGACTTGGAAGTACGACAATTGGGCGGCGGAAACCCATTTGGTTCATTTCTGGGGGGACCCCCAGGCGCGCCATCCCAGGTCCAAAATTCTCAGCCAGCCGCTCCAGGCAATCCATTCAACACTGTTCCCGCAAAACAGCAATTTCCACCAGGCACCTCTCCAGTCAACAACAACGTTGGGCCCTCCCAGAACACAAATATCTCGCCCAATACGTTCGCTCCAAACACCAATAGCAAGACCATCGGTGACATTCAGAGCCAATGCAACTCCGAACAAGTCGTATCCTGTTGCAATGATTCTAGCCAATCTTCTGCAGGTGGTCTTCTCGGCCTTGTTGTGGGTCCTATTCTCGGCGGATCGTGCTCTGGCGTCACTGCAGATCTGCGTAAGTTCCCCCTTCTCTGAGAAGACTTCGACTTTTACTCACAAATGCGGCCGCAATAGTCAAACTAGTCGACGTTCTCAACCCAAGCAGTATGTGTGGAAACGACGCTTCTGTTCGATGCTGCAGCGGAAACCAAAACACTGTACGTGCTGCGCGCACCGTTTGAAGACATTCGAGCTCACTGATTATAGGGTCTACTCAACCTCGATCTTGGCCTCCAATGCTCCAATATTCTTTCCCAGTAAGCCCGTATGGGGAAAGGTCACTTCGGAGGAGCGCTCTACCCCGCATCCTAGGTAGATGACGTCGTCCGATCACCTCGATGAAGTCGCTGGTGCAAAAGCTCGCAAAACGCCTCAGCTTGACAGTAAAAAGAAAATCCTTGAGAAAGTAGAATTGGAGATTGACAGTGGACAGGATATAGGGTGTGCGTTGGCTGTGTTCTTTTCTATGCAGATGAAAGCTTCTGATCTTCGAGATCATGCCTTCTCATGCCTCTCTTACCGACCTAGAAGTGGTGGATTATATAGGCGGACACTCTTTGGTATCAATATTCAGCCACTATTCCATCACAATGTCCGTGCCTGTTGTACCAAACTCACTTCTCTCTGCCAAGAGCTGCGCCGCGCGGATAATTTGTTCTTGGAGACTATCGTACGCTTGCAGGTTGGCCATGCTGGAAAGGAGGCTTTCACGTGTGAACTGTGGATCATTGAACCCACAGAAAGCTGATAGAATGCTTTATAACAGGCGGGATCTAGACATGAGAAATTGCCGTTGCATGCTACGCTGCACCTCTCGTAGATATTCTATCTCAAGAGCGTAGAAAGTGCGGGAGCAAGTCCACTTAGTCTTCATCTTGATATTCTAACCAAAATGCCGTCTTCATCGGAAATGTGTTTATAACAGCAGGCGTATAGTTGAGCTTTTTCTCTTCTAGGTATTGATTCCAAAATTAAAGAAATACGTGAACGTCCCACGGCTGGTTTATTATCCAATCATGAGGTTGAAATTGACGCAGCTATAAGGAAATGGACGAAGCCTTTGCATGTGAGCGCTTGGGTCGTTGAAGACGTGTGCTACGCAGCAGGGATTTTAAAGGCTTACTAATGATAGTTTGCGTGACATCGGTTCAGAGGCCCTTGACCCCCCCAGATGAACTGTTTTTGCATCAAAACCGCAGCAGACCATTCGATAAGTAGTACGGTTCCAAAACATGGTACGGCTCCGAGTTATGATTTAGCCAAGGGAAAACGTGTGAGCAGGCACTTACTACTTCAAGACACAGAAAGGAAGTCCGGAGACCTTCCTAATTGAGTAACGGCCGAAATCAAACTCCATATCGTTTCAAGTCATCAGCTTACTTGTACTAGCATGCTGCCCTCTTGCACGCTAGTTCCACTCGATACTTATTTGTTTAAAAGAGACGCTCACAATGGCGACTAGGACGATCCCACACCCTCAACTCGGGTGGATGTCAATACACTCGTTGAGCTTCTAACACCGTATATGGATTAGAAGAACAGATTTCGGAAATCTATTGTGGGCCTACTCCTCGGCCGTCGAACAATCGAGTAACGATGTGCTCCACGTAAGGAATGGTTTTCTTCCGTCGTTTGATAATTTCCAAGGATTTTCGTCTAAGATGCGAATCCTTTCTATATTATCAGGGTTTTTTAGTTTATCGAGATCCAGTGCACTGTAGCCGGGCTACCTTTCCACCAAGGATCTAGACGAGCATTTAAACCGTTTATGTTCTATCTTGTAAGGGTTGATGGGTATGATTCAATCCCCGGATAAAAAGGCTCCACTTTTAAGAATTACTTTCATGTGGTTGGAAAGTGCTTTATGATGCTCTGAAGACATCAGTATGATTCTGCTAATCATATGATAGGTAATCCTGACTTAAACTTAGTCTGAGTTATAGAATGTACAGGTAGCGCATGCGTACTATGTTGTTTAGGCTCCTAGGTTTAAGTGATTAAACCATCTCTAGCCCTATATCGTTTTCATAAAGCGATGAAACATTGTAAAAGACTAGATTCAGGCTTTTCTCAAAGCTTGAGCTTTTAGGTGTATGGTCGAATGTGGTATACTAAACCCGTGACCTTGCATCTCCATGGGGCTTTGGAATGGCCTGGCCATGCTGCGTTCGACTGGCAGCTGCTGTTCCCGTATCTTGGATAATCTAGACAATCCTGCCACTAGTCTTTTCAAATCGGATCTCTGATTGAGTTTCTTGGTTGCGGAAACCATACAGCTCGTTAGTCCATGGCCATATGCTAAGGCGTGCATTATCCAGCTTCGGTACGCACTATGGAATTTAACTTACCATTCTTGTCCCCTCAAAATCCTATCCAGAACATGTACGGAACGCCAAGCTGTTTCTGCTACGGAAAGCTAATGTGGCGTCACCGCGTAGTCGGTTTTCGCCAACGCAAGAATGACGCAAAAGCCGCTCTGCACCAGATGGCTGGAAGGTGGGATCCTCCAATTGGTGTGAATATTCAGGCGGCTTAGAGGGTCCATTACAGAAGGAAGGATTCCAATCTGCGGGACCATACAGTCACAGCGATCCATGAAGCAGACTAACTCCATTTTGTACGGTCTCGGTTTCATTCCTGGCGGTGTGAGCTGAAGAAGCCAATTCCGCAAGACTGTGGCAAAGTCTATGTCTGAGAAAGGAAGGAATGCTTCCTGCCAGCTGAAAGTAAAACCGACTCGGGGATTCATTGGCTCCCTCAAATCAATCACGTGCTACAACTTCGCACAGGGTTGCAATCAGCCTTTGGATTGACCGTCGCATGCCCACCAGGAAAGGCCGCATCGAATTGATTATCGGGCCCAAACATGGGATCCATCGTAGGCACGCACTATTCGGCCCGAGACAAATTCAACGGTTCACCTTGTCGCGTAGCCCATATTCCCAATCCCAAACTTCGATACACCAGCCACCGACGGTACGGAGAGGCCGAACGGTCCGAGCTTTAATTTTGATTCAGCACCTGGTATGCTGTTTCGAATAAATTTTAAGTGTTAATGATAAATACCCTCAGGTATTGACTTTGTGTCCACTACTGAAATCACATCTTTGAAATGCGACAGTAGCATCTTGAAGATAACCCTCTTCTATTCCTCCACCCAACCACGCTTCCCCCCCAGCGAGTCACCCCACAGAGTGTCGAAGAACATCGATAGAACTTGACACCTCTTGGCCGCGTTCATTCGTCCCTTAGCCCTCCAATCGACGCAAAGATACATCAAAATGCCTATATTTTGTACTTATTGCGGTCGATCGTTCTCCCGGGACGAGCATCTAGTGAGGCATATCCTGACGCGTAAGGCCCTCTGCATGCTCAATGAGGATGATTATTTTCTGATTGTATCTACAGACACCGAGGTGAAACCTTACGAATGCACTCAGTGCCACATGTCATTTAGCCGCCGGTAAGGAGCCTTATCTCCCTTTATCTGGTTTTTGAGAAGCAAAGGGAGCGTCGCACACTCTGAATGCGGGAAGCTGACTGTTGTGTTGCATGCAGCGATCTTTTGACACGCCACGGCGTGGTGCACGGCCAAAAGCATCAAGACGTCCCAATCACTGGCTTGACTCGGACACCAATCGCATGTCTTTCTTGCGCGACGTCGAAAACAAAATGTGACAAGGCATGGCCCTGTGGCCGATGCACTAGCCGAAACCTGCAGTGCCTGCTCAAGCCCAGCCGCAGAGGTCTGAAGATGAACGCTTTCACACAACGGGAGGCAAAGCAGCTTGCAAACATTGCGAAGCAGCAGCAGCAGCAAAATACAAAGCCGCCGAGAAAGATAGCGCCAGCGGAAAGACCTATCACACGATCAGCCGCCGCTAGCGGCGCCGCGCCCCCGCGGGTGCCGTCTCCGTGTATTTCTCCGTATGGGCCACCGTCTTCTCAGCAGCCACCAGTGAAACCGTCCCAGCAACCACCAGTGAAATCCTCCCAGCAACCACCAGTGAATCCCCCCCACCAGCCGCCAGTGGAACCCTCCCACCAGCCGCAGCGATGCTGCAGCCACGTTTGCAAGTCACCGTCCGCAGGGCCTCAGTCAGTCGCATCATCCACCGCCTCCTCTGCGTCTGATCGCACGCCTTCTCAGGACCGAGAATCGGCTCCTGCAAGCAGCAACACGGATCGCGCCTCCACAGAAGAATATGTGTCCCCGTACAGCGTTATATCTCCAACAGGTTCGGAAATCATTGCTCGACCGGATACCACCAGTGAGCAGCTGGGACCTTCCTCTTCACAATGGCCTGCTAGCACGTATGACAGCTGGAGCCAGCCACCGCCCGCCACGCTAAACTTCACCCCACACTGGCAGGACCCCGCGTTACCGTCCGCATCAACGTCAGGGCTTGACAAATCCCAGACTAGATGGGCGCCTCAACAGATTGATCCCGCATCGGATCTTGGCGGGCTACTAATGGCGCCGGAGAGCTGGATGGACCTGGATGCTACAGTGCCCAGCGCTGATTTTACATTTGCTGATACCAGCTTCTTTCCTTCAGCAGATTTCGAGTGGTGTCTTTAATATGCTTGCTTTGTGTCGAGATATAGATGGACTGCGTATTTGGTCTGGATGAATAGCCGGGTTGTAAGGCTTTGCATCACGTAAGCTGGGGGTGGTTGAAGAATTCATGTTAATAATAGCCCGAAGTATTGCATTGCTTTTTCCATGACTGCTGTTGTTTCGCCGCCTTCGCACGCTGCGGACAGATTTAGACGTGGATATACAGCCAAATCAATCCAAATAGAGTTGATAATATCCGGAGTGAAAGCTCGGCTGGGCTTTGATGATGTCTGTTGAACTGAGATGGTAGTTATCACGTTTGTCGTTGACTACTCCTTCCGCTTCGGAGCTTTATCTCGCGCTGCTCTAGCTATGTCTAAAACAGACCTGTTTTGGGTCAGAAGATTCAACGCAGTTTGATCAAGTCGAGGATTACGGCGACCAGCCGGAAAAGAAAATCCAAGAAATTCAACTGGGATAACGGATTGTTCGCGTAGTAGTAATTCTAAACCATGTACCTATATATGGTACTTGCAGATCATCGAGAGGAAAAGAGGAACATGTGAAATTCTTGGCGCAACCAATCTATTCGCACCTAACAAAAAAGGGTAATGGTAAATTGCAGAAAAAGGAGCTATTTCCTGGGCTATCATGAGCAAACATGGCAAATGGAATCATCAATAGTAAGGCATGGTACATTGACCAGAGCTTCAGTCACGGCTTCCGGGCACATCGCTCGAACCTGGCGGAATTCGTGGGACCAGGACCTGCAATCCCCTCTGCACAAACTCATCGTCTATGGGACCGGGGACTTCGTAGTCGAAGGCGATGGAATAGATCCTGGCGATAGTCTCTATGCTTTCCGGCGACCATGGAGGGTCTTCTGGGTCGATGTCGAGCGCAACAATGCGTTTGCTGGCGGAAGAATCGGAGGAGCGGCTGCAAGAACGTAGCAGCTTTGCGTGCGACAGGAACTGGTCACCGTCGTGGCCAGAGGGTGGTGTGATGGTGGCTCCTCCATGCGAGAGCCAAAGCAGACCTTTCGAGGTGCCAACAAAGTCTGCCACGGTCGCGGCGGTTGCCTCGCCAACGCCCTCCTCCAACGCCCCCACAAACAGACAGACTTTGCTGGCTGCGTTGAAGCGCGGCTCAAGCAACTCGACGGCCGGCAGATAGCCGGTAAGCTCCTCGATCCTGACGGCCAACTGTTGCAGCCAGGCAGGCGGGGCAGAGGAGCCGACGTGGATGATGGAACAGAAAGGCCAATATCGGAAAGCGCGGCTTCCGATGGCTGTGGAAAGCATCACTGTTGCCGATCTCAACGAAAAGTCGTCGAAGTCGTGCGTGTGGAAGTCCAAGCCCGAAAAACCGTGGAACCTTAGCGTGTTTTCCCACGCGTTCAGAGACATCATGGGGCAGTCTCTGCGTTCTTGCTCCTTACCTAGCAGATGTCAGCAGCGGCATCCAGAGAATGAACCGCACGGCGTACTCACTAAGCCACCAGTTCGGGAGGATCCCGAACGTGAGCTTGATGTCGGGCGTCGGTCTAGTCGTCTCGACTGCGAGCAGCCTGCCGCCCGGCTTCAAAAGCTTGCGCACGTTTTGCATGGCTGCGTCAAGGTCATGGACAGTGTGTAGAGATTGGTTGGCAATGATCAAGTCGTAGGACGCCGGCTCAAAGGACTGCTGCGCCAGGTCTGCTTCGATGTCGAGCGTTCGGAAAGCCAGAGATGCGGCCACCGGGCCGAGTTGCTCTCTCGTCATGCTGAACAGCTCTGGACATATGTCAGTGAAGTCGTAGTGCACCCGTGCATCCAAAGAAGGCAAACAGACACGCGTGAGGGCGCCGGTCCCGGCTCCGATCTCCAGAATGCGTGCGCCCGGTGTTTGGACGGCAAACAGCTGCAGGACGCGTTGGACTTGCGAGGCAGTCCGCTGGCCCCTGAGCGACTGGCTGTAGTACCTGGTGAGAAGCCCATCTTCAACCAAGATGGATATTGGGTCGACGTGCCCGGAAAGAATCCCAGCGAGGCTCGCGCCCAGGCGGGTGAGCAGCTCTCCGTCAACACAGCTGCAGGCTGCCCGCTTGAATATCATCTCCTTGGCGACGTTGTCCGTCCTCGCCCATTCGGAGCTCGTAGCAGCAAGCGCATCACATGATGCCTGGTGCACCACGCCCTTCATCCAGTGCACTAGGCTCCGGCTGTGCCATGGCATCCGGCCTATCTCGTCGGGAGTGAGCTGGTCGAGCGTGTCGCAGATGATGTGGTAGGCCGCTCGTGTCAGATTGCCAATCCTTGCGATATCGTGTTCGTTGGGCGGCAGCCACAAGAGATATTGGAGCCCCTGACTCGACGTTGCAGCTAAGCTCGAGACCCAGGTGACCGGATGCACGGCTTTGCGGCGGGGTGCCGCTTTGGGTGCAGGCGGGAAATGCGCGTTCTTGATGCAAAGAAGTGCGTCGTCGTCATCGTTCTCGCCGAGCTCGATAGAAGCCTCGTATCCCCGCGTGCCTTGACTGCGGACTAGGACACAGCCGCGAAGCAG
This sequence comes from Lasiodiplodia theobromae, assembly GCF_012971845.1. NCBI lineage: Eukaryota > Fungi > Ascomycota > Dothideomycetes > Botryosphaeriales > Botryosphaeriaceae > Lasiodiplodia > Lasiodiplodia theobromae. The sequence goes on along the minus strand of NW_023336554.1, from coordinate 54,578 downwards.
CCGGCCCTGCAATCCGCCTAGGGGGCATCCAATCGACATCTTCTCAATGAAGCTCGGCACTTCTGCGGCGCCGTCGCCCGCAAAGGTCATGACGCGGCTGCAGGCCAGTTGAATTGCTTCCTCGATCGTGGCGGGATGGATGCTGAGCTGCCTCTGAGCCGCCGCAAGCATCGAGGGCGTGAAGCTAACAATCCTCATCTCGACCGGAGACCGATCGCCACCAACCTCGATCGGCCGAGAGTCACTGCGAGAGCCGTCCGGCGGCTTGCGCATGGCTATGTAGCCCCGCAGGTACTCTCTGGTCTCTCGGCCAGGCGTGCAAAGCCGGACCTTGAAGACGTGTCGCGCACAGACAGACTGGGGCCACAGTGTGACCTGGACCTCGCCTGACAGTGTGTGGGGGCAGGGCGGCTGCAGCAGCTCGACGTCCCGCAGCTCGAAGCCAGCGACCGGCACGCCTCGGGTCTGATACAGCTCCCGCATGGCCTCGATGGCCATGAGCAGAGGCGCGCCAAGCGGGAAGGTCCAGGTGTGAAGCTCGGGTGCTGGGATCGTCTTGACGAAGCTAGGGATGCCGAGCAGCTCGGCGCTGCCGTGGTCCCATGGATAGGGGGGGAGGTCGTGCAGCAGCCTTGCAGCGCATCGGCCGCGGGACGCATTCACTCTTTCAAAATCCACTGGAATGCCCTTGGTGTGCAGGAAGCAGGCCAGGGCTTGCATCGTTTCCACGCCGCTGCGGCGCACGCTGAGGCACGATGCGTACGAGACGTGTATATCCGGGCTGTTGATGCCCTCGATCGACTGCTTGACGAAGCCGGCAAGAGAGTTGGCTGGGCCTATTTCGACGAGAGCACTCACCGCGTCGGGGCTCACGATCATTGTCTGCAACGCGTGCATGAACAGACCGGGTGCCATCAGACTGCACATCCAATGTTCGGCACTGATGCTGTTTTCGTTTGCGATGCGTGCACCCGTGACGGGCGACGTGTACAGCATGCCGTTCATTGCGGCTGGCGCGCCGGTATGCTGGCGCACCACGGCGAGATAGGCGGCTGCCACGGCGTGTGCGTCGCCAGAGTGATGGAACCCTCCCACTTGCAGATCTCCCACCGAGAGGCCGAGAACGGCAAGCTTTGACAGCAGGGCTGACAAGTCGCGCAGATGGCCTCTGAGCGTGACGCTGGAAGGGCTGTTGATGCTTGCAACCGAGAGCCGTAGAGGCGACGGGCCGACCAAGTAGCGCTGCAGCCCCTCCAGGCCCAGGCCGACCGTCAGGCTGCCTTCTTTCACGCTTGTTGAGCGGCCCGCGGCAGCAACAAGCTGGCCGCGGAAGAAGGCAATGGCAATGGCGTCGCGCTGGTTCAGCGCGCCGGCACAGAATGCTGCTGCAATCTCGCCGCTCGAGTGGCTTGTCACGGCGTCCGGACGCACTCCCCAGTCGGCCAGCAGCTGGACCAGGGCTATCTGCAGCGCACAGCGGAGAGGATAGATGAAGTCTGGGTTGTTCTGTCCCACCGAGCCGGCTATTTTGTCTGTGACGCATGAGAGACGGCCAACTGACGCACGCGGTTAGACTTACCAAATAGATTCCACTCGGCACCCAGATCCCGGAGGCATCTCTGCGACTCCTCCAGACTCGCTGCATACGCCGGGTACACGGCGACCAGCTCTCTCCCTATTGCATGCCAATGGGCAGTATCGCCGCTGAAGGCGAAGCCAAGACGGGGTGGGCGCCGCGCAGCAGTCGGCCGTACGCCCGCGTCCAGAAGGGCCACCAACTCCTCTTTGGACCGCACCGACAAGGCAGCCGTCCATGCGAATCGCGTCCGTCGGCGGGAGAGTGTAAGAGCCAGATCGCGCAGGTCGAGGTCGGCTCCGCTGTCCAGCTTCCGTCTGACGAAGTCGCTCAAGTCACTGAGGCCACGTCGGGCGCTGTTCTCGCTCTTCGCGCTGTATGGAATGACGACACGGGACTCGGGCTCGGACGAGTCGGCCGCAAAACGTCGCTGCTGGCGTAGCAAAGGGTCGCATTGCTCTAGGATCATGTGCACACTGGGGCTGTCGCCGCCGTAGCCGTTTATCGACGCTCTGGAAGGCCGCTGCTACATCCGAGTTGGCGTTGGAGATGTGGACTCTTGGGCGGCGCTTACCTTCTCTGCTGATGCCTGCGAGACAAGGCCTTTCTCGAACGCCATGATGATCCTGACGACGGCTGCGAGGCCCGAGACTGCTTGCAGCCGGCCGAGATCAGACCCAACCGACACAACCGATAATGCTTTGTTGCTTCCTCCAAAAACCGCCTTGATTGCCGTACTTTCGACAGAATCGCCGCACGCCTCCTGGGCCTCGACATATGCTGTGTCGAGCGGATCAAGCCCGGCTCTCTCGTAGCATGACCTGATCAACGCCTCCAGGTCGCACGCCTCGCAGCCTTTGGCGCTCGCGCTTTCGCGGATTACGGCGCGGATCGAGTCACCTTGGCGCAAGGCAGCTTCGAGTGGCTTGAGCACAATAGCAACCGCACCTTCGGCGGCATCCTGTTCTTGGTCCGATTCCGCTGGCGACGAACCGTTGGGAGATGGAGCATCCCGTGAGACCAGGTTTGCCGCAGTGACGAGCGCAACCTCGACATTGCCGCTACAGATGCGTTGGCATGCAAGCTGCAGCGCAGCCAGGCCGCAGCCAGCGGAAGATCCGGGGCGGCAAAGACCAAAAGCACGAGACAACGTCTGCACGTGTTGGCCATTGCCAGGTCCGCAAAAAGCCGCACCAGCTAATCCCTCGCTCGTGAGCGGAACTCCAGCTAGTAACCCATTAGCAGGCGCCTAAAGCCAGTCGGTCAGCGACACACCGTTTTCCAACGCTTCGAACGCAACCTCAAGCTCGAGCCGCTCCTGTGGGTCCAGAGCCTAAACATGTGTGAGTCTACGCGCTTGCTGTTCGGGCGAGTAATTACTTCTCCGAGGCCGAAAAAGCCTGCGTCGAATCGAGTGTCGTCAAGAAAGCGCTGAATCTGCATGTTGTCATATAAGTCTTCATCCTTGTGACATGCTAGAGCGCTTACCTCAGCGTGGCATCGTTGCGTGCCGAGAAGACTCCGGGCGCATAAAACTTCCCAAAAACCCTCTGCCGACCTCACATCTGGTGCAAAACGGCAGCCCACGCCGACGACGGCAATCGGCTCTGATTTACGGCTGCTTGTCAGAGCCTCGACGCTCTTCACCGCCCTGGGCTGACTGACACGCCTCGTTTTCGAGATACGGAGAGGCATCGATTTGCTTTTCAAAGCGTCTGAGTGGTCTCTGGCCTTGCCCTTTTTAATCATTCTTTCGTTTGTAGGTTAACGCAGGATAAAGGAAAAAGATGAAGCCACTAGATTGCGAAGGAATACATAACTTTATATGCCGTTGTCGCTACGTAGAGACTCCCTGCTGCTCCGAAGCAGTAATCATTTAGCTCGTCGCACCGTCGCATTCCTAACAACGGCCTCCTGACTCAGTTCGGCCATTGTCGCAAAACGGCAATAACCCGGCTTCCTTCAAGCATTCCTCCATACCAAACCCATCTTAGCGATCATCACCGCCAGCCGATACATCACCCAATCTAATAATAGGCTTACCACCATTATATAGGACCAATAAATGCAATAGAAATATGATTTTAAATCATAATTTTGAATAGTCTAAAAGTAAAGAGATAAATGATTATAGTCTACTATCGGTTTACTAGCTATAAACAATTTTTCTATAGGCAACTCCGCCCAACAATGCACATAAAGCACCTGCGCGATCAGCTGCCTGTACGAATACTGCATCGATCAGCCTTGGCACGTTGGCCTGTCCCATCAAGTCCTCGATAGACGTGCCCTCGCTCGGTCTGGCTGAGGGGTCAAGCAGGGGTCCCACCTGGTAAGCAAAGGAATCACAATTTGACGTCAAATTGCAAGCCACCGGATAGCTATTTGAGTTATTTATGAATGTTTACGTTTCAAATTCATTTGACACAAGTGTACCCAAGTACATTTCTATACAGCCCATTTCCCATTACCACATCGGGGCAGATGAACGCTGGTTCTAACGGGCAGCTACTACGTATGGGGGATGACGGGGAGCCAGGGGGTGTAAGAGCGTCATCGCTATCACTCTCAGATGAGTGGTCCGCATTCGGAAATGCGGACCAGGGCGGAGGGCGGATGGCGCTGCTGTGACGACGGCCGGGGCTTAGGCATGATGCGGTTCCAGAGAGCGAAGCAGGCATGGACAATTCCATACAACGTAAAGAACAGCGCAATGAGCATCTTGTAGTCGTAGTCATCGGAGATACTTGGCCATTTTGTGGTGACCTCTGTGAAGTAATTCGTGGCGGCCTGTGTCAAGTCATTGTGAGGTGGCCTCTGGTCGACAGGGCTGAGAATAGGAACGTCTCGAACAAGACATCGGATAGCGCAGGCGGAGGACGGAAATGGAGTATCCGCCAATTGTGGGTCGCCCAAACACTGGAGGCAGTCATCGATTTGACGGACCCTCCATACACAGCCGCGAAGGCAATCAGTCGCTGGAAAAGGGTCTACGGCTGGCGAATCTTGGCGACATTGACGGCAATCGGCTGTTCTGGGGGCGGGAGGTTTCTGGAGGGCGCACCCTAGCAGGCATGCAGGAGCGGGAAATGCCCGATGTTCCAACGGGCCACCTTTACATTGGTGGCAGCGGGGAGCGTCGGAGCTGGCCAGTATGCAGCCTAAGGCGCACGCGGATGGAGGGAAAGGCCTGACGGAGGGTTCAAAGTCGCCAAAGCACTGATGGCAGGAATCCGGTTCGCTGGCATGTTCGAGATTTTTCGAAGAGAGCCAATTTTCGTCGTAGCGGACGCACCCGAAAAGGCACGCAGAGGCGGGGAAGACGTGGTTTTGAGGGGCGAGGTCGCCCCAGCACTGAGTGCACGCGTCTGAGTTTGAGGCCATGATAGTTCTGAGCAAAAGCGGAAGATAGGTGAACAGAATGGACCTGGCTGTCCGTCGAGTTTTTATCGCCTCCTCACTCACTGTGTTGTTGCACACGATTGAACACCTCACTCGAATCCCTGCCCTTGCATGATGACGCGACAGGATCGAGCCGCGGCTGTTGATGAGAGGACTCACCACGCAGCAGCCACAGCCTGCGCCACTCAGAACTTCTCATACATCTTTTTATAAGCTTCCGTCGAAGGCTGTGTAGAAAGTATTGATAGCATTGTAAGTATAGAATCAGAGGCAGATGGAAGTAGAGGGTACCTACACGGGTCAGCATGATTACCCCGCACCACCCCAGCACAGACCATCATAAGCACCGGCGCCGGGCCGGAGCCGGGTCGTCCGGACACTGATATCACTGGCACCGGAGAGTTGCTGTTAAAAGATGACGCCTACAGAGGTGACTTTGCTGAAGCAGACACGATCCGACCATTTTCCCAATCCAACAAATGGCGACACCAGCGAATTCGTCGACGGAGCCTTTTCCCGTACTCTTTATTGGCGGTGTAAGTGGACTTGAATTTGTTGGGAAGGCGTTCTAACCATTTTTGCAGGGAAATATCACATTCGGAAACGACAATGTCCATTGGAACCACTCCTTGCGTATAGAGAGATACCTCGGTTCTCGGCTGGACGTAGTCGGGATCGTGGATCCCTCTGAGGACAGAGTGATCAAAGTCCTTGCCCAGAAGAGAACTTCATCGGCCGCATCATGCTACTTACGCACCCAACGTTTTGACGGCTTGGATGAAGCAGCATCCACCCTGAAGGCCAACGGGGTGTCTCCAAAACTCATCATTCTGGCTGTGCCCCCACATCTCCGAGGCACACTGGAACCTGGCCACAATCTGGAGGAACAGGTCATCAAGGCTTTTGGGAAATCCCCCGCAATCTTCTGCGAAAAGCCCGTGTCGACAGCCCGCCCTCATGAAGTCGTCGCCGTGGTCGAGCTTCTGGAACGGTCTGGAAATGTCATCTCTGTTGGCTACATGCTGCGATACCTCAAGGTCGTGCAGAAAGCTATGTCCATCATTCGGGAGAATGATCTGATGGTCATGGCCGTCAACGCTCGGTACACAGTTGCGTACTCCAAGATGAGAAAGTTTAACTGGTGGGACAAGTCCAAGCAGTGCGGCCCGATCGTGGAACAGGCGACGCATTTTTGCGACCTGTGCAGGTACCTTGGCGGTGAGGTGGCCATGGACAGCGTAAGAGCGCTTGCCCTGGAACACTCGGAGCCGCCAGGAAAGCTGTCTCACATGTCGGCTGAAATAGACGATTCCAGAGTTCCTGAGCACGAGCGGATCCCTCGGGCAACGATGGCTATGTGGTGCGTGTTTTCAAGATTCTCGGCTGATTTCTCAAGAGCCTTGAGTTGACCACAGACAGGAAATTTCGGAGTGGTGCGATAGGCTCGTTGGCTCATATCATTGCACTGCATGGCACAAGGTATTCAAACGAGATTGTCGTCACAGCTGATGGCTACCAACTCCGCCTTGTGGATTTGTACACCACGCCTACACTATATGTCCGGTGAGGCTGATTCATTCTGCATTGCTGGGAGTTTGCTGGTGCTGATTCAATGTTGTAGAACACCCCTATCGGAGAAAGAGGAAGTCTTTGCCTACCAAGACGATGATCCCTTTTACTCGGAGTTTGCCGCCCTCTTTGACTCGATTGAATCCGAACCTCGAGATGTAGATGTTGGCAGAACGGCTGGCTCTACAGACCCTGCCGCCACACCAGGACGCATACTTTCCACCTACGGTGACGCACACAAAACATACGAGTTCACGTGGAGAATCAGAGATGAGAGCGAGCGGCCCAGTGGTTCCCGGTGATAAAAAGATGCAGTCTGGGCACCGAGACTTCATTAGGACAATATCCAATTGTTCTCGGAGCTGTCGCGCAAGTATTTTCCGACTGCTTGCAGTTTCCCAAGAAATTTCCCGTAGCGAACCGTTTAGGATGGTCGTTGTGTTGTTCGATTTTCTGCCTGAATGTACGGAAGTCATTGCCGTAATAGAAGCTAAATGGTGTTCATCTGTGGTGTTCCGGTGGACCCTTGATGTTCAGGTTAATTGTGACCCCGGCTCTGCCCACCGGTACAGGGATCTTGCACAAGTAGATCGCCACACTCCCCTCAACCCCTCACAACATGGAGATGGATAATTCGAGGTAGATCACGTGAGCTCGTCCGGCTAAATCCACATTGGAGAACAGACATTAACTATCACAATCAAAGACATGTATATATACAGACCATTCTGACTTCAAGCATAGGACACCAGGTCAGTGGGAGACGTAGCAACCATGAAGCATTCTTCCAGTCTTTGTTCTCTTGCGGTCTTGCTATTTTGGTGCGTTGTGGGCTCTGCACACGCCATCAAGAGAAGCAACTCCACATGCGCCGAGGCATACGTCCCGCTCATCGAGTATTCCGGGTGTCACACGGACTCGTCCAGTGTTAGAACATTATCGGGGCTCCAGCTAAGCCTGTCCAATTCGAATGCACCGCATACATGCGCTCAAGCATGCGGGCTGGCTGGCTTTTCCTACAGCGGAGTGGAGTATTCTGAGTAAGTGGTGTCAGCTCTCCCACGATGCTCTTTCTAACTAATACCTCTGTCCATGGTATAGCCAATGCTTCTGTGGAAACACAATTTTGAATACGAGTACCCTAGCGGAGGATACCAGTTGCAACACTCCCTGTCCTGGAAATGCTTCTGCAACATGCGGCGCCTCCTATTTGTAAGTTCAGGCATAGAACGTTCCACTCTCAACGGAAATGACTAACGAACGGTCAGTATTGATGTCTACAAGATCCAAAATCCCAGTGCTGCTCCCGTCAATCCGGCATTCCCGGATTGTTCACGGCAGCCTCTTTGCGGGACTGCAATCTGCGACACCACTCTGACCCCGTTGAAACGCGCCCAAGGACTTGTTTCCTTGATGAACTCGACTGAGAAAGTACAGAACCTTGTGAACTCTGCTCCTGGCGTGCCGCGTCTTGGAGTCGTCCCATACCAGTGGTGGAACGAGGGACTTCACGGATACGCATACTCAAAAGGTCTAGGCTTCACAGGGTCTGGGGATTTCAGCTCCGCCACATCATTCCCTCAGGTAATCAACATTGGAGCAGCGTTTGACGACAATCTTGTGTACTCTATTGCTACTGTCATCAGCACCGAGACAAGGGCATTCAGCAACAGAGGACTCTCGGGCCTTGACCTTTGGGTAAGTACTTCTTCTAAACCGTTCATGGAATCTGACTCATAAGCATACAGACGCCGAACATCGACCCTTTCAAAGATCCAAGATGGGGCCGTGGCCCAGAAACTCCTGGAGAGGATCCATTCCACCTTCAAAGCTACGTTCAAGCTTTGTTGCATGGCTTGGAGCAGCCCGATGCCTCAGGCCACCGGAAAACGGTTGCCACTTGCAAGCATTACGCAGCAAACGACCTCGAAGAACTCGACTCAGGCATCACCCGGTACAGCTTCGACGCTCAAATCTCAGCACAAGATCTTTCCGAATACTATCTTCCGCCTTTCAAGTCCTGCGCCGTTGATTCCAATGTTGGAGCTTTCATGTGCAGCTACAATGCCGTTAATGGGTACCCGGCATGCGCAAGCCCACACTTGCTGCAAACAGTTCTGAGAGAGCATTGGGGCTAGGATGCGGACGACCAATGGGTGACTAGTGACTGTGATGCTGTCAAAGTCATCGAGACCGACCACCACTTCACCAATACCTCAGCTGAAGCCGCGGCGGTTGCCTTCAAAGCCGGGACCGACCTCGTATGCGCGAACTCGGACTGGGATGGAATCCAAGAGGCATATGACCAGAACCTACTCACTGATGCCGATCTGGATCGGGCATTGAGCAGGCTCTACGCTTCCCTCGTCAAGATTGGCTATTTTGACCCTGCTGATGACCAGCCCTATCGTCAACTCGGCTGGGAATCAGTCAACACTCTCGAAGCTCAAAGGCTGGCCTACGATGCCGCAGTCGCCGGAACTGTCTTGATCAAAAACGATGGCATCCTTCCTTTGGCCAAAAACAAGTCAATTGCACTGATCGGTCCATGGGCCAACGCCACCACGCAGATGCAAGGCAATTACTACGGCACCGCTCCTTATTTAAAGAGCCCTCTTTCTGCTGCTCAAGCTCTTGGCATTCATGTCGCGTACGTTCTCGGCTCCGGCATCAACACACCAGATCCATCAGCATCAGATGCCATCACCGCAGCGCGCAACGCCGACGTGACCATCTTCATGGGCGGAATCGACACATCCATCGAGACAGAGATGCTCGACAGGGACAACCTCACCTGGCCCGATGCTCAACTGTCACTAATCCGGTCACTCCGGCAGCTCGGAAAGCCGACCGTCGTGGTGCAGATGGGCGGCGGCCAAATCGACGACTCCGAACTCCTCAGCGGCAACGGCTCGGTCAACGCGCTGCTGTGGGCGGGCTATCCGGGCCAGGAAGGCGGCGCCGCGCTGCTTGACGTCATCGTGGGCAACGCGGCGCCCGCTGGGAGATTGCCGGTCACGCAGTACCCTGCTTCGTACGCCGAGGCGGTGCCGGCGACGGACATGGCGCTGCGGCCTGGCGCTGGGAACGCAGGCTTGGGCCGGACGTATATGTGGTATACTGAGGACCCTGTCGTGCGGTTTGGGTATGGCTTGCACTACACCACTTTTGATTTTGCCTGGACAGAGACGCCGTCGTCGACTATCAGCATTCAAGATCTCGTGGGCTCTGCTGATGAAGCGGACTGGGCTACTACTCTGCGGAAGACGGCGCTCAGTGTGAGTTTGGCAGTGACGAATACCGGAACGGCGACTTCTGACTATGTTTCTTTGCTGTTCATGAACTCCACTGCTGGCCCGGATCCTCATCCGAAGAAAACACTTATTGCGTACACTCGCGCACACGACATTGCTGCGGGGGAAACTTCTGATGTTTCCCTCTCACTTACTGTCGAAAGGCTGGTCCGGGTTGATGAGACGGGATCCCGCGTGTTATATCCAGGAACATACACCGTTTTCCTTGACTTGAGCTCCGAGCTTTCATTTGACTTCACTTTGACTGGGGAAGCAGTGACAGTGGAGAGGTTTCCTTCGTCCTGAAGAGCTGGAAAATTCTGAGCAAGAGATAGCTGCGTCGAATTGTGTTGAGGGTAAAAGACAGTTCTGCACACTCGTTTAATTGATGGTTTCCTCCCTACTCCCTATTCGTCATTGACCCTCCATATGAAGTTCCTGCCTCGTATCCGTACCGCCACTCGTGATGCCAGTGTATCTTTAATCAATTTATCCCCAGAGTGATCAGTTTAGTTCACATGAAGCACAGTATCAGGGCGGTTGAATTAATCATATACTGATAGCTGCTAAAAAATGTGACTCGCAATAAATTCCACAAAGCACAGAATCAGACGCTGTCTTCTGGGTAAGAGAGTGCTGCCTCTGTCATGACACTTTAAGAAGTGTCAGATGTCCGCCTCATCTCATCCGGAGTGATGACTCCGTTGCCATCCTTGTCGTACCTGGAAATGTGTTAATACTTCCAAGATTTCAGAAACAACGACCGCTAATGAAACAGCTTACTTGTTGAAACGATCAATGTACAATCCCATATTGGGACCGGGCCTCATGTATCCCATGTACTCGGCCATCGTCACGTTGCCGGAGGAGTCGACATCAGCCACCGCGAACACCTCATCATCGTCCGCCGTAGAATCATTCCCACTGAGAGCGTCCCGTTTCTTGGTGGTACCAGCTCCACGGCAACCTGTTTTGGCAGGATAGTAAGCATGGAGCGTTTCAAATACGAGGGGTTGGGACAATAAAATCACGTGGAAAGAGAGTCATAGAGGCTTACCTCCGTCACAGTTGCAGCAGAAAATGTTGCATCCCCCGACACCACAGCAAGGCGTGCCATCAGTGCCGTCTCCGCACTTCTGGATGCATGATAGTCCGGGATCGGGCAAACATGGGCCGACTCTGCAGCAATCCGCCAGAGCCATCGAGGCTGAGGAAAGCGTGAGGGACAGGTAAAAGAGGTAGTGCATTTCCAATGTATGAGACGATCTGGAGTTGAAGAAGATCCGGTTGGAGTGTTTGGGATCTTGCTGTGAAAGCATAGCTGGGAGCTTTTATATACCATCAACGGCACTGTGTTCCTAAGAATAGAGAAAGGTGTACACATGGGCGCACGTCATGAGTTCCTCTGCCATCGGGAGACTTTTGATCTTCCGTTACCTGAAACGGTTGTTACAACTGCTGGGGAGGCACCGGATGACCGGTTGAAGCGGAACACAAAGCTGTTGGTATTGGAATGGACATGGTTCCAAGAAAAGACATACAGTAATATGATATCTTCTTTTCGGAATATATGCAGCCACAATGCTTCTGTGTCATGAAGCCTCTGAGGCTGAGATTGAAGAGACCTGGAATATAAACCAATCTAAAATAGGAATTAGCCGAGAAATTGTTGGGCCAGTCTGCAGAACCCAAACTACAGGATTGCAAGTTTGAAACGCTGTAGATAATCCCCCAACCGCTCGGCCGAACTGCACGTGATGCGTACGTACCTGCTGCACCGTTCGTCATGATAGCAAGCTGTGCCACCACTAGTCTGACAAAGCCGGTCGTCTACAGAATCCTCCGTGTGTTGTACAATCAAGTTGCAGTAAGCAAGACACGTCAAACGGTCGCACCAATCAGTTCATGGATAAATAAAGAAGAGTCGTGGATCCTCTTGGCGCTTACTTCAAGCAATTGGACCGTCACTCTTGTATCGCATTCACACAAATTTTGCTCAACTTCTAAAAGAGATGCAACTTAAATTAAATTGCAATATTGAAGGAAAACTCAATTCTGTGAACAGTTATTTCAAGGAAGCATTTCAAGTTAAGATGATTTCGTTTTATTTTCCATTGGTGCCATTACCAGTCCCACCTTGTCAGATCCCGGCAGATTTGAAACATCGGCAGAGAGAATAAGCCGCAGTTACTAAGATAGAAGCGCGGCAACCGCCATACAGGTATTAAGGCCGAACAATGATCGACGTTGGTCTTACATCCATAATTATTAATGTTCACTCACACATAGTGCGGGGTAACAGTACTGGCCAGGAAAGAGTCCGGCAACACAATGTCGCGGTCGATCTGCTAAGCAGGGACGCCTTCACCAAGACTTCTGTGCTGTTGAATGCTGTCATTATTCTTTAGGGCAGTCTGCTTTCGTAAGTCTGTGACCTGACAGCTCGCATGTCGCCATAGCTGCCTTGAACGCGTAGTCAAGCACGATTCGGGCCCGATAAACGAGTGTATAGCGCTGCTGAGCCTCGATACCGTGATGATGAATGTGCCGCTGCTCGACTGCGCCAACATGTAGACGTACGCGAGCTGCAAGCCGCTCAGCGATAGACCCTTCTGTATGCGGCTGTGTGTGAACGCCTACGCGGCATAGAACAAGTACGTATTTCAAGACGCACCCACCCGCCAACCAGCTGGCTGAGGCACTCAAGTTTGGGGGCAGACATGCATGCTATTGGTGCCCCTCCTCCCCGATATCCCTCCGTGTCTTTGCTGATGCCGCTGGACCAGATGAACCTCAAGTTGAGGCGCCAAACACTCTATAAACATGGCATCCTCTAGCAATGAAACTGGCCTAGAGTTCGCGTACATCTAGCCGAAAGGCAACAACATCACCACTCCTCCATCACCATCACCCGCCGCCCCCACCCCCCTCACCGCCACGGCACCAAATTAGCCACCAAAGACCAAGCCGCCTGCTTCACCACCGTCCCCTCCTCAATCACCCACCCTTCTTCCCCAACCTCGCACATCCTCCAATCCAACCCCCATACCTCCAGCACCTCATCCGTCCACACCACCGGCGGCTGGCTCAACCACTCCAGCCGAAAATTCCCCCCATTACCCCTCTCGTCCCCGTCGAAATTAAGCATGACTTGGAGCCCGCGAGCTTCAATCTCGAGCAGCATCATTTGCAGCCGCGGCATGCCGCCTTGGAAAATTGCCCGGCCCGCCGCGGCGATGAGCTGGTGCAATCCGCACTAGCGCCGCGGCAGGGCGCGCTTGATGGATTCGACCGGCGTGTTTTGAGTGGCGTTGTAGGCGAGTTCTTCGGGGATGGGGTCGGCGTAGAAGCGGCCTGGTAAGTTAAAAAAACATGTCAGTAGATAAAGAGGGGGAGTAAAAGTAGTTTGTGTGCGCGCGGGTTTGTGGGCGCGAGGGGTGATGGGGAGCAGGGCGTGCACACCGTAGCTATCCACCGGCTCGAAGTTCAGATAGAGAGTCTCCAAGTGCGGCCATAAAGGCTGCTGCCGCTGTTGTTCAACTGTTGGCCAGAACAGTTCGGGGGACACGCGGAGGTCTTCGAGCCTGAGGTCGCGCAGGTACATTGACAGGTTCCGGATAGCGATGCATAGGATGTCAGGAGAGCCGGGCGTGACGGCGGGCTGCTCGCCTAAGCCCAAGGGCATGTTGCAGAATACCGCTTCAAATGACAAGAGGCTGGAGGTTGGAAGCTGGCTGATGCATGTTCCGAGGTCTGCGGGGAGAAGAACAAGTAAGTGGCTGGGGCAGATCGGATGCAGGAGATATGCGTACCTTTACGATATTGGAGTCGTTTTTCGGGATTTATGATGGTGTCATCGAGCCTGAGCTGCACATGGCGGAGTTCTTTCATCGTAGCCACAATACGTACTAAGGATGACGGGCATATGCGAAGATATTCTCCCAGAAGGAAGCTACTGACACAGCTCAGGTACGGTAACGTATCGCCAACCAAGTGAAGGTAGGGTCCAGAAGGATACATCCTTCCATCGTAAAACTGCTTCACTACGGACAGGGAGCTGAATCGAAGTGTGAAAGTCCTGCCCTTCGGCCACTCCAAACCCTGCAACACCTTCCAGAATTCACGGACCGACTGTGAAAAGTGTCGGTCATTGGCCGCGCCTCCGGCTTCAGACTGTGCCTCGTCCGAATCAAGAGGAAACCTGTGGCTGGCGTAGAAGGAGACTTGATGAATAATTGCACGACGTCGAGCTGGATCACGATTCATCAGTTCCTTGAACCGGCTCGGTGTGGGTGAATAGTCAAAGTCCTTCCTTGTAAAGCCATCGGAGCAAACGGAAATGTGCCGGAACGTCTCGCGCTCAGTAATCGCATTCCATGTCCGGTTGACTACCGCGTACTGAGAGAGCCCTGGCTGATACTGATACCGCGGCGGAAAAAGCTGGGAGCGTTCTTGGCGGTGAAGCTGGTCTAGTTGCTCTACAATTAGAAAAAGGACGTCCTCGGGAAGTTGTAGCATAGTGGAGGATACGGAACTTGATTGCGGAAAAATGGAACCGGGCGAACGAGTAAGTTAAATATCCCGGCCAGGCAGCAGCTCCAGGCGCATCTTATTAAGCGAATCACATCTAGAGCTCGAGCCATCGCCGATCGTCTGCCAACACTAATATTAGCGGTATAGAGTAATTAAGCTAGACAAAACAACATTTAATAGTACTAAAGTTCGTAGAAAGCGTAAGCGGCTTACCGAGCAATTAAGTAAGCGTTCTCGAAGTGCCCACTTAATTAAGTTTTACACTTAAGTGCTTATTAACTATAACTTCTACCCTACTAGGTTTAGCTCTTACTATAAGGGGAATTATTAGAGCTACAGCGCCGTATAGATTCTTATCTTCACTACTCTTTACTACGTTCTTTACAAGCCGGAGTTTTAGAAATATCTCTAAGAATAATAGCTAAATCTATTAAGATAGAAGTATAACGTATTTATAATTAATATACGCTTGCTACGACCTCGAGGTCACGCTTACGCTTAGTAAGTAAATTATTAAAACCTTATCTTGCAATGGTTTAACTTATAGAAGTACTCGAGAGTGGTACGTTTGTCTTGCGCATGCTATAGTAGGATCGGCTGCCTACGTAAACAAGTACTAACGATAGCTTTTCTCTATAATGATTTAAAAACCTACCATCCTTCGCTGTATATACTTGTTGCGCTTGCTAAGTATCCTAGTTAGAGCTGTACCAGGCGGCTTGACGCTTGTGACGGTGTTCCGTCTAAGTATTATGAAGTAATGGGTAGAGTCACGGCAGCGTGTTGAGTCTTATCCCAGTTATAGCTCGTACGCAATTCCGATAGAGCGGGAACGTCGCCGTTGCTAGAGAAGTGGACGAAGGTGCCCATATTTGTGCCCAAGACTCTGGATTCGTGCGGCATCGAGTGCGAACAGATTAACACACCGACCTCGGACAAGATAAGGCGTCGAAGGGACTGATTATATGTCATTATAGATTGAGCACATCCTGGAGTCGAAGGCGTTTAAGTACTTCGGAAATCGCCTTGCCGAGAAATACTTGAACCTCAAAAAGCTGCATAATAACAAGGGTGGCATGAAGAAGACTACTTTCGAGGTAATGCAGACAAAAACGATAACCTTGTGCAAGGAAGTTGGTGAAATTACCGGTGTCGCTGGTGCGACAAGAGAAAACCGGTCGAAATACTCCAGCAAGGATTGATAGTAATCATCAGCCAAGTTCCGGCCATTTGTAAGGTTCTGAAGATCCGAAACCAGCACTCAGTAATTGTGTAATGTATGTCCTCGGCAGCTCGACAGATTCCACGATACACCAAACTCCCAAGCTATGCGAGAAATCCTCCATCTGCAGGATAAATACCCCCAGTGATGAAGCTGGCATCGTCGCTGAGCAAGAAAGCTATCAACGCCGCAACTTCTCTGGGATCTCCTTTGCGGTCCAAGCACTGATACTTAGTGGGAAGTGGGTGGCCCAGCATCCTCTCCGATGCACGGGACAATGGAGTGTCGATCACCCCACTAAAAGGCCATCAGCAACCGAGTAGAGGTAGTCCTCTCCGGGAATACTCACGGTAGAACGGCATTGACCCTGATACCAGATTTTCCGCCCTCTCTCGCCGCGGACTTGGTCAAGCTGACGACGGCGGCCTTGCTTGCGCCATAGGACGAGGCCGTCGGCGAGCCGATCATGCCCGCCACGCTCGCGACGTTCACAATCGAAGCCGTGGGTGCAGCTCGAGCGAGCTGTGCTTTCATACAAAGGAATCTATTGTCGTGTTGCATTAGCTTCAGCGCCCAGGAAGGATGCAATTTCCGTCACTTACACGCCGCGGCAGTTGATATCCATGGCCATTTTCCACGCCTCCGTATCGATGTCCTTGATGAGACCGTAAGTTCCCGTCGTGCCGGCCACGTTGGCCGCGCCGTCCAGCTTGCCAAACTCTTTTAAGGTCTTCTCCATCCATGCTTCGACCTGCTCCTGATTGCGGACGTCAACGATGGCTGTAATGATTTTGCAATGCGGAAATTCTCTCTGAAGCGTTTCTGCAGAGTTATTCAACTGTTCCTCGTTGAAGTCGGCGAGGGACAGATGGGCACCGCGCTCAGCGAGCAGCTTGGCTGTTGCGAAGCCTATGCCGCCTATTGCCACTCCGGTGATGGCAATGAATTTGCCAGCGACGTTTGCGGTAGATGTCATGATGTCGTTCGTTTCGATCAGAAGTATGTTCAGGGTTCTATGCTGATGCGTCCATTTGCACGGGCTTGGCTTCTTATATTTGAGGGCTACCCACAATTCGTGGTTCATGCCGATTCGCATTCGGATCGGATATGTAAATTGACTGAATCCGGCATGCTACTCGGAGTATATTTAGGGGGTATACATACTTAGATTAGAACGCAGCGAAACCGAGATACGAATATTTCGTGCTTCGGATAGAAAAGGCTGACGCATACTATGCCACTAGCTTTGTAAGAGGTGGATTCGGTAAAATCCTCTTTGTAGAGTTAGGCGGTAAATCCATTCACCATTCAAATTTATTACGTTATTTGGTACCTACAAGACGTCATTTTGCGGAATCATAGAGTGGAAACTCTAGTAAGTAGAGTATGTTATCAGGCTGGCCGACACTACGAATCTACTTACCATAGACTGTGAGTGGGGACGATGTATACTCGTGTAAGAGCCGTCTCGTAATGGACCTTCCGCTTAGGAATTCTCTGCCAGCTAACGTCTACCTAATAGCTACCAAGCCTCAGGGTCACGGGAACATAATTGCAAAGTCATTTTACAAGGACTCTATCATGCTCCGTAAAAGTCTCTATTGCGAAATGAGTGTCCATCTTCAAATAAGTATCTATCTTAAATTCGTGTCTAAAGTGCGCTAGGGTCGTCTTCAACGTCTCTCCACCTCTCTGCATGCCATTACCCAATATGGCAGCCAAAATGGTCGGCGAGCTTCTCACGGAAGGCCTCGACCAGACAGTCCTCGATGGGGTCGCCTGCACCGATCAGCTGGTTATTGTCGATGAGCCAACTCGAGTAAGGGGTGCTGAAATAGCACTGAATGTTGTTGTTGATGCCGCCGCATTCTAGGTCCTCCCGTCAGAAACGAACACACTCATGGCGGGATAGTGCAAGGTCAAACTTACTTGCGATGTGGTCGTCGAATTTATCGCATACCTCTCCCAGTTTATAGACTATACTGGAATCGGTGGTGGAGAACGCAACACGGTAGCGCTGCAGCGCATCTTCCTTCCATTTCTTGATGATTGCAGCGTCGGCGATGCAGTCGCGTTTGGCTATCATAGCTGTGTGAGGAGCTTGCCCGTGGTATAGATATGGGATTCCGAGTCCTCACCGATATCATTGACAGCAAAATCTCCAGAAACAGGAGTCGCGGCGGAAGAGGAAACGCAAAGCCCCAAGGCAATAGCGGCGATGGCAGAGTCGAGGAACTTCATAGTGACTGGTGTGTTTGTTGTGGGAAGTAGAACGAAATGTGGTCAATGACTTGGAATAGGCGCTGTTGTAAATGCGATATGAATGTGGATGATGCTGATGAAGTTTTGGACGGTTCTTCTGTCTTCTTTTATAGTGACCCCGATGGGCTTGCTGAGATCTTTTACTCGGCTCATAATGCTTTACCTGTCGAAAAACACATGATGCAACGCTGGCATCATCTGGAAGTGACGGCATCTTTTCAGCTTGATCGCTTGATTCCTTGCACACAGAACGCTTTAGTTGTCTATGTGGGGCTGAAGGAGTTGTCGAATACGGAATATGGTGGCTCTTTAATTGCATCTCGAGTCTCGAGGATTCACTGTTAAGGGTAGTTCGCAGTAAGCTGACTTGCTAAAAAGGAATTATAGTAAGCCCTAGGCTGTATTAAGCGTGCCCAGAGCTGAAATTCAACCAGGCGACCGTAAGAGAACTGCGCTTCCTCACGATTGGGCTCGCCTAAATAAGACACGCTTACATGGGGGCCAGAGACTATTGGTTTCAGCAAGGTATACTTATACGCATATTTACGAGTGCTAAAACAAAATGGTGCGCTTTGCACGGCAGTGGAGGAAAATCTCTACCATTTCGACGGTCCAGATGATCCAGGGAGGACAGATGGCAGGATTGAGAATACCCATATCTCTCCCCGCCCTCGCCTCATTTTCGTCGAAATTTATTTTCCGCCGCAGTCTGTCTCTTGCGAAAGCGCTTCAAGTGGTCAGCTTTATTCTGGACATCACGTGCTGCACGTAAATCTCTCAGGAGCAATTTTGACTTGGGCTTTGATCGTGCTGCAGCACTTTTTCGAGAATTGTAGTAATTTGTATCAATGCATTGTGATCGTGAGAGTGTTATAAAAATTATACGAATATCAGACTCTCGTGTCCCTAAAGCTGTGAGAGGCGTTTACATAAGCGATATTCGTTACGTAATGAGGAGGAGTGATTCCCGGCCGGTGGCAGAGATAAGCCGATCCGTTTTCACTCCTCAGCTCCCTTGGTCCTCCACTCCCACAACATGGCTGATGCTCCGATCCGCCGCAAGAAAATATCGTAGGTTGAACTTGTCGACTGGCCTGGGAACAACTAACACGCTGCCAGATGCAAGCGTTGCCAGACTCGCAAGGTTTGTAATTTTGCTATTCGGGAGAGATCCATTCTCACACTCGACAGCTTAAATGTACACGGACCAACCCATGCTCGAATTGCTCGGCGGCTGGTCATACATGTCAGTTTCGTGAGGATGACGCGCGGAAACGTCCTGTCGCTCAAGACTACGTCAGGGCACTCGAGGCTCGCGTGGCTTCGTTGGAGTCCATTCTTAAGCAACTGAAAGCCGAGTCTCAAGAGGGCAGGTTCAAATTGCTTGATTCTCTCGATTTCGAAGACCACCTTGCCAGCTCAAACCAGCATGACGCGAAGAAAGACTCCTCACCGTCGCCCTCCATGGCGTGCCTCCGGCGGACGAACGATGGGCTGATCTCTTACCACGGCCCCACGAGCATTTACCATGTGGGCTCCGAAACCCCTCCAGAGGTCGATGACCTGTCTGTCAGTAACGCTTGCTCATCTCCTGGGACCCCAGGGCCGGCAGTCTCCAATGATCCCTTTATCGAACAGGCCGTTATTCTCTTCTTTCGATGGCAATATCCCCACTTTATGTTTATTTATCGAGAGGCTTTCCTACTAGACTACCTCCTAAACGCGTATTCTGGGAGATATTGCACTCAATCACTTCTTTACGCTGTCGCAGCCCTAGGCTCGCTAGGGTCCATGGAAGCGGGTCTCAGGGAAATGAGCGAATGCTTCTTTGACAAGGCAAGGGTGGCTGTTGAGCTAGAGCTCGCACAGCCGCATATCACCACTGTTCAGTCCCTGCTATGCCTTGCTTTCTATGAAATTGGACGGGGCAAAATCTCCCAGGGATGGCTTTTCTCCGGAATGGCCTTCAGAATCAGCCAGGACCTTGGCTTGCAGCGGGGTCTGAAGAATGACAGCAGCCCTACGGTCCGCATTGACCATGAGATCCGCGGGAGAGTCTACTGGGGATGCTACACCTCTGACGCACTTATCAGCTTGATCTTGGGCAGACCAGTGTTCTTTCAAGACCGCGAATCGGTTGTGGATCCCAGTGAGCCGCTACCCGACAATCCTGAGCTTGAGGCTTGGCTTGAATCAGGAACCACAGACTACAAGGTCTCAAAACTCATTCCGTACCTGAAGAGCCTCAGCAAACTTGGTGGAGTGATGCACGAGACGCTTTCGCGTGTCTTTGCACTCAAAGGCAGCTCCGGCGACGAGAAACAGGGTTTGATCCATCAGGTCGACGTGGATCTTGGCCGCTGGCTTGAGACGCTGCCTGAAGAGATCCGGTGGAACCGCTGGTGGCCCGTTACCAAACCGCTGGAGCCACACATTGCTGCGTTGCACCTAACCTTTCTCTGCGTCCGCATCTGCATCCATCGAGAAAACATGGTTTCATCTCGAGACGCCACGTCGGCCAGGTCTTCTCGGGAGCAGTGCGAGTCCCTCATTGGAATGGTCGTTCAACTCATGAGACACTACAAGAGCCAGCACGATCTCCGTCAGGTGCCCATTATTTTTGTGTACGCGAGTGCGCTTGCTCTCGACGGGCATGGTTTGCTGCAAAGACCTCGAGGTGGTTTATTGCAGTCCAGCACAGCGTCGACAGACTTTCCAGTTCGCGTCTTGAAGCGGGATCTCGAGAAATGCGGCAGAACATGGAAAATCTCCGAAGAGATCTATCTCAAGCTGACACGTAATGAATCCAGAGCCATCCCAGACGATGTCGCGGATGACGCTACCAGCAGTGACACACCATCAGCTGAACAACTGCTTCACAACGCATCATCAGAGCCTTTCACTGAGTTTGACGTACAAAACCAAGAACTGTCATTATTTGGATTTACTCCCTACCAACCAGATATAGACGCTTCTTTTTGGGACGACTCAATGTTTCCGAGCATGTAGCAACTCAACAAAGAGGAATACCGGCCGCCTTACCTATCTCCAGCACCTCCAACAGACGATCGATATCGGCCTCGTTGTTGTAAAACCCAACCGAGACTCTGACCCCTAGCCTATACGCCGACACCCTGATTCTCTCCCGCTCCAAAAGCTCCATCCACCTCTCATCCCTCAACGCCAGCACCGTCGCCTGCGGAGCGCGCTTCTCCTCCTCCACCTCGCCCACCACCGGCACGCGCAACCGCCCAGCACCCTCCCTCAACCGCCTCCCCAGCGCCCTCAAATGCGCCTCCAGCTCCTCCACACCCACATCATACAGCAAAAACCTTAACGCCGCCCTCGCCGCATGCACCGCGATCAGCGAAACATTCAAATGCTCAAACCGCCTCGCACTCCCATGATACACCAACCCCTCCACCGCACTCACCGTCAAATCCGCCCTCAAATTCGCCACGCCACCCGCCCCCACAATCGGCGGCGTCCCCTTCAACTCCCCGAGCACAGCCGGATCCACATACAGCGCCCCCAGCCCCGTCGGACACCCCAGCCCCTTGTGCAACCCAAACGCCGCCGCCGACACGCCCAGCGCCCCCACGTCGACGGCGCCGAACCCCACCTCCTGCGTCAGGTCCGCCAGCACGTGTATCCCGCGCGGCCGGAACGCGGCGCTTATCCCGGCCACGTCGTTGCGCTGGCCCGAGTGGAACATGCAGCTGGACAGCCCGACGGCGCGCGTGCGCGCGTCGACGTACGGCGCGAAGGTCGCGGCCGTCGCGTGGAAGTCGTGCGCGGTGCCGGTGGTCGGGATTTGGCGGATCTCGAGGCCCGGGATGGTGTCGCGTAGCGCGAGCCAGCCGCAGGCTTGGTTCGGGTGCTCGGAGTCGAGGATGAGGACGTTGTCGCCCGGTTGGAGGGCGAGCGAGCGCTGGATGAGGTTTAGGCCCTCGGTTGTGTCCCGTGTGAGGGCGATGGTGGAGGCGGAGGGCGCGTGCAGGTAGGTGGCGAGCAGTGCGCGGAGGTCTTCGGCGCGGGATTGCCAGGTCGGCTTGGGGTGTGGGCTGAAGGTGGCTTCGTCGAGGAAGGATTGGATGGCGGAGCGGACGATGAGGTTCATGGGCGGTTGGAAGGACGCGTTGAGGTAGGTGTGCGCCTGGCCCGAGGAGGCGTCGCGGTGGGTGGCAACGGGGACGAGGGCGCGGAGGTGGGAGAGGTCCCGCGGTGGTTGCTGGGGCGAGAGGAGCATGGTGGAGGGGGTTGTCGTGGTGGCGGTAGTGGAGGCAGCCATGATGATGATGGTTTGGTATGATGGAGAATGCGTAGCTCACCTTTACTTATACAGTAACTCTCTGGCAGGACACACGGAGTTGAAACCCCGACATGGCCACAATTCGATGGACTCCGACCTCCGTGTCCCCCGCGTCGGTCGTACTATTGAGATAACCGGTCATTTCAATCATGTTTCCCCGCACGTTGTGTATCATGATGGCGCCAAGTGTTTACGGAGGTCGAAGTCCGTCGACGGCGCGGGCGGCTCTGATTGGTCAGTTTTTCTCACTACCACCGAGACCGGCAACTTTATCACCTTCCCGGTATCTACGGTCCTATCGGCCGCGCCTTGAATAGTGCACTTCTTAAATCCACTGCGCGGCTGCGCAGCTCTCGCTGCTCAACTTCTCCACGGTGCCTCTCAAAATGACAGCTCCATCGACACCAGACATGAAGCATGCGAAGGATGACCGGCCGGCCTCGGAACACGACGTTGATGTGGGGGAAGCCACGGTCCGCCATGACGCCGATGATCTCCACCGCGCCCTCAAGCCCCGTCAGGTCGACATGCTTGCCATTGCTGGCGCAATTGGAACCGGGTTGATCATTGGTTCCGGTTCCGGGCTCGCGCATGGAGGTCCCGCCAGTTTGCTGATCGCATACATGCTGATTGGCGCCGTCGTGTACTTCGTCATGACAGCTATGGGGGAGATGGCGACGTGGCTGCCAATGAAGAAAGGCTTCGCTGGCTATGCTACACGCTTCGTAGATCCGGCCTTTGGGTATGTTCTTACCTCCGTTGAGATCTGCTTCATGCTCACTTCCCAGCTTCGCGACTGGATGGAACTACTTCTTCAAGTACGCCATCGTCCTGCCAAACAACCTCACTGCAGCCGGAATCATCCTGCAGTACTGGCGGCCTGACATCAACGTTGCTGTTTGGATCACCGTCTTTGGCGTGGTCATCATCCTGCTGAATGTATGCTTCCGGCCGTAAACTATTTGAAATATCATTTCTGATGCCGGTTCCAGGTCCTCCACGTACGCTGGTTCGGCGAAGCCGAGTTCTGGCTCTCAGCCATCAAAGTCGTCGTGCTTCTGGGCCTCATTCTGGCATGCCTGGTCATCTCTCTCGGCGGCTCGCCCTCACACGACCGCATCGGCTTCCGCTACTGGCGCGACCCAGGCGCCTTCGCGCCATACCTCGCCGAAGGCTCCACTGGGAAGTTTCTGGGGTTCTGGGCGTGCGTTGTGCAGGCCTGCTTTGCGTACACCGGAACCGAGATCATCGGCGCCGCGTTCGGCGAGGTGCCGAATCCGAGGAAGAACGTGCCGAAGACGGTCAGGCAGACGTTGCTGCGCATCTGCTGCTTTTACGTCCTGGGCGTTTTTGTGCTGGGCATGGCGGTGCCGTATGACAACGAGCGGCTCATCGGAGCAACGAAGGAGAAAACCAGCGCTGGTAAGCATCACTGTCGGCAGTTGGTAACGGGAAGACTCACATACAGCGCACACAGCCGCCTCGCCCTTCGTCGTCGCCATCACCCTCGCCCGTATCAAGGTCCTGCCCGACATCGTCAATGGCGCGCTATTGGTATTCGTCATCAGTGCCGCCAATTCGGGTACTGCCGCCCTCCATCAGCTCACCTTTATCCTCTGCAACAACGCCACTAATTTCCACTTTCTAACAACCTACAGATATCTACGTCGCATCGCGCGCCCTCTTCGGCATGGCCAAAGACGGCCAGGCACCCGCTCTGTTCAAGCGCACCACCGCTGCCGGCGTCCCGCTCGCCGGCGTCGCCGCTGCAGCCCTGTTCATCCTGCTCGGCTACATGAACGTCAGCAAATCGGCTTCCACCGTCTTCGGCTACTTTGTCAGCCTGGTCACTGTGTTCGGCACGCTGAATTGGGTCAGCATTCTGGTGTCATATCTGTGCATGCGCCGCGGGATGCTGGCGCAGGGCGTGGATATGCGGGAGCTGCCGTACAGAGATCCGTTGCAGCCGTATGGCGCGTGGTTTGCGCTGGTTGTGACCGTGTTGGTGATCTTTTTCAATGGTAGGTGCACCCTGTGTGAATGTGTGGTGTGCAGTGGCTGACGTGCGTGCAGGGTTTACTGCGTTTGTTCCGCATTTTAAGGCGGATACATTTGTTACGAGTTATATTGGTGTTGTCGTGTACTTGGCGAACATTGTGTGGTGGAAGTGCTTTAAAGGGACGAAGCGAGTGCAGCCCAATGCTATGGATTTGGGTAAGGAGTAAGTGACTTTCATGTTTGAGAAGAATTTAGAAATCAGTGCATTTAAAAAGGGGTATTTCAAAACCCGAACTTGCGCATCTATTTGTCTTTGAAAATGATTTCAGCCGTAATCACATTCCCATTTGCTTCTGCACCGTAGATTGATATAGTATCAGAAATGCCCCAAAAGTACCGTCTCACTCTAGCGTCGTACACTATGCATGAAGATTTCCCACGGTGCGGCAAATTAGAGTTCAGGTTCAGCACGCCGGCATTCACCGCTCCCAAGAGTTCCCATTGTGCACGATGGAGAATGCTTGCGGCGTTCCTATAGTCAACAGCAGGCTGAAGAGCCTCTTATTGACCCAAGAGTTCTCACCGGCACTGGGTGCGCGATTCAGAGAATACTGAAGTCCAGAACCGCCGCCGCGGCTGGAAGGATCACGCTCGTGCACCGACAAGACGCTGGAGCTGTAGGGCCTCGCCCACGAAAAAGCTCGGCGCCGTGACGTGGTCGACTTGGCAGAGGCAAAACTCCTACAACTACTACAGACCGGTCGCAGAGCTGTTCCTGTTAGTTCGGTGGTCGAGGAGTCGAAGGTCGCCGAGTTTAGCGGGAAAGAACGGCGGGCGTCGTTGGCGGCCCGCGGCGGACGAAGGATTGGTATCGATAGGGAGCGTGCGGTGTCGACTGGATATTGCAGCCCTACTGCGAAGTGCTGGAAGGACGTCTGGTTAAACGCGACATGATCAGTGTATGGCTCGGAAGCCTCGAGGACGGGACGCGCCGAGAGAAGGACCCAGGAAACGTGTGCCCCTCAGGGTTCACCAGAGGCCAATCATTTTTCGGCCGCTTCCGTGGACGGGTGGCCCTATTTTTACCCCCGGGGTCCCCGGGATTTTGCTTTTCGGTAGTCTGGATTAGGGTGGCCAGCCGCGCGCTAGAGGAGCGCCGGATCTACCAAGCTTCCAAGCTAAGACCTCGCTACGCCTACATGGTATTGTGGCTTGCACGACTTTCTCCTGAGCCATGTGCCGGTTTGTATTTTCGGCATCTACACATTGTTATTCCTACCGGCTGTTAGTAGGATCTTTGCAGTGCCGGATAACAGCTACGTGTTTAAAGTTACTACTATTATTGTTAATCTTCGCTTCTATGCGAAGAGTCCTTCTGTGTTTCTACTCGAGACTTTCTGATACCAAGAAGGCTCTGCAGTCGCCCAGAATAGACAGCGACAAGGCGAAAGACGTTAGTGCGTAGAAAGGACTTGGGTTGGCGGCTGAACATCGAGTCCCTATCGAACGATTTCTCCGGCATGACCCATTCGGCCCGCGCCTATAACACCCGCATGACAGCCCACGCCAAGACGCTTACTCCCTATGAGACCTCCGCTCTCAGCCTCACCTGGCGCCGTTTTCCGCTTTCTGCACTGGCCTTCCGCTTCAAGACGATCCTTCCTGATCTGGCCCCTGACAGCTCAGCTCTCCCGCATCTAAGCCACGACAGCCACTCTGCCAAGCCAAGATTCGAGGCTTGACATGGCCATGCCAAGCCGATCTGGATGCTCCGGAGTACCCTTGTGCCAAGCCGGTCCCGCCGCTCCCGAGCAATGGGAAACACCGAGTTGAGCTATAGCAATTTCCACCCCAGTGCTGCCCGGAAACTCCCACGTTTAGCGCCCTCGCCAACACTCGGGAACTCTCCGTTACTATCGGAAAGCGTCGACAACAACGAGGAGCTATCGTGGTAGACGCGTTCAGCTGTGGCTTTCGGCGGTCAATTTGCGGAATCTGCCATGGTGTGGTGTATCTTTCAGCCGGCCTGGGGCGTCTATTGCTTCACGCTGAGTTTGCTATAAGAACCAGTGTGGCCTTTGTTGATTATTCTTCACCATCGCCTTCTTCAGTCGTCTTCGGTCTTCATCTTCTGGTTCACAATGCATTCTGCCTATCTCTTGCCTCTTCTGGCTGGACTCGCTGCTTCGCAGTCGACCAGCACCGACATCCCGGCCGACGCAGTCCCAACTCCGGACGCATTGGACGTTGATTTCCTTCGCGACATTCCTGCCCCTACTTACACTACTATCGAGGGTGTTCTGTCTCAGGATGTCCCTTACGCAACTGCCACGGCTATCGAGTCCGCTGCTGCCGACGTCTCCGAGACTCCTCTGAGCGTCTTTCCGGCTGTCACCACCGTCCCCATCAACGCCGCTGGTGAATCCGATGCAGTCGAAACCGGCACCCCGTCCAAGCGCGGTGCTGCTGCTGCCGCTGCCGCCGCCCTCGAAAGGCGTGCGGCTTGCGATTCTCAGGCCACCATTGCGAACTACTACGACGTCGACGTCTCGAGCTATGCCAGCTTCAAGGCTGACACCAAGATCTCTCAAGTGGCCAACGACGCCGCAACTCCCTCGGGCTACTTCAACAACTTCAAGAACAAGGACGCTGCCAACAGCGCATGTACGTTTTTCCTTTTCCGCTTCACTTTGCTGAGTGAGCTGACGAATTATCAGATGGTTACTTGGGCTACAAGGTCCTGCAGACCGGCTACGATGTCGACAACTGCGCCCAGGAATGTACCGACAAGGAGGGATGCCTTGGCTTCAACATCTTCTTCGAAAGAGATCCCACCATCGAGCCCGGTGATGGTTGCACCAACCCTACTGCTTTTGCAAACATCAAGTGCTCCTTCTGGGGCAGCGCTCTCGACGAGACCACGGCTACCAATTCGGGACAGTGGCGAGCGGACTTTCAAGTTGGTATTGCTGGCTCTAATGCCTATACCTCTGAGAAGGTTGGCCCTACTCTCGACGGGTGGGATGCTCCCCTGAGACTCAACAACGCCGCCATGAACGCCCCTCTGCGTGATTGTGCCAACACCTGGACCTACATGGGCTACAAGTTCTTCAACGACGGTCCCTTCAGCGTCGAGGCCTGTGCCGCCGCCTGCGATGCCCAAACCGAATACAATATTGCCCACCCGCCGTCGTCTGGATATGTTCCCCTTTGCGCCGCATTCGGCACTTACCTTCTCACGAAGACCACTTCCTCGGGCTCCGTTATCCAGGGCCAGATCTGCACGATGTAGGTTTTGCCAGTGTCTTCCACACAAGAATACTTGCTTACGCATCCATCACAGGTACACTTCCGCTTGGGACGCCGAGTATGCTGTCAACACTGCTTCGTACGATGACTCTATTGGAGCCAAGTACACCTACAGCTACAGCTTCTTCTACTCCAAGCCGCAAAATCAGCCTGTCTGCGCTGCGGATCTCTCCTATCTCGAGAGCTCCGGCGCCGAGTTCTGCTCGTCTTACATCAGCTACACTCCCAGCACCTCGACCGCGATCTCCACCACGGTTCCCGGTGTGTCGACTGTTTACCAGACGACCGATTCGACGACCACCACGACCGTCTACACCAGCACTGCGACTGTGACTGCAACCGGCGGAAGCTTGAGGAGGAGAGATGACGATGCCGACTTCACCGGCAGTGACTACAGCATTGACATCAGCACTTCCACTGTGTCCATCCCCAACAAGTCCGCCATCGGCAACTCGACCGTCGCTCCTACCGACGTCCAGATTGCCAAGCGTGCCGTCGCCACCCCTGCCTCCATCACGGGCTGGCCCGCTGCCAAGATCTCGGCTGCTTGCTCAAACGTCGCCACCGGTGTTGTCACCACCACCAGCATCTCCACTGCCCCGGTTCCTCTGACTACTGCCGTTGTCACCCGCACCGCTACCCAGACCGTGTCTACCGTGTCTACTTTGACCGTCCCCGCCGTCCTGCTCTCTTCGCCGACCACCATCGTTTCCGGCCGCACCACGAGCTCTGATGACAACTACTACCGTCTGGAGCTTCCCTTCGCCATCAGCGCCTATGGCGTCTCCAGCAGCGTCGTCTACCTCACAGATAACTCAGTATTGTACTGGCCAAGCTCTGATGCTAGCCAGAACTACGGCTGGGAGTACACCAACTATGCTCTTCCCTACAGCACCTCGTCCTTCGGCAGTGCCGCACTCTTCGGTCTTTGGGACGACCTGTACGTCTACTACGGCACCAACCAGGGTATCTACTACGACGTGACCGGCGCCGTCGGCAGCCGCACCGTCCTCTTCGAGTTCTACACGTCCGCCTTCAGCCGTTCCAACGAGTACTACCACTTCACCATCACCATGTCCGAGAACAACCCGGGCGTGGCCGTGTACAGGTACTACGACGTCTACCAGTCGGGCTACTCGGCCACCGTCGGTGCCCAGAAGAGGGGCGGTCAGTCCGTCCAGTACTCCTTCAACCAGGCCGTCATCACCCCTGGCCTCATGCTCACGGTTGATACCAACACCAACACCATCACCCGTGGCTCTTTCACCCCGTAAACTGTTTCGCTTATGACCTGAAGATCCTTTTTCACGACTTGAACTCGATAACGGCTTGGAGAACAGAAAAGACTAGAAATAATTTTGCTTCGTTTTAGTTGAGTAGTTTATAATTTAATCAATTCGATCTCTCGATCAATTTTATACAATGTTCTATGTGAAGAGGTTTCAGAAAAGACTGAAGAACGCATCTATTGAGCCCAATCATCAAGCAGGCGGTACTGAGAAAAAGTAATGAGCCAATTAAATACTCTCAGGTATGAAGAATGAACTTTGTGAATATCATTGTAACTGATGCCATAATCGATGACGGAATCTATGAATGTCAAGACTTGAAGTAAAACGATATGCATTCCCTTCTCGTGCCCTGCTATCTTCAAACTACGCAACATTGAGAATAGAACTCCAACCTATGATTGGAAAAGGGCGTAGAAGATAGTGGTGCAGCTTCTAAATTCCCAGAGCTACTACTACTACAATATTCGGGGCATGACCAACTACGGTGTGCTTGGGATTTGATCTTCGGACTTAAGCGGCGAATTCGGAAACATGGAAATGGTCAGGGCGCTCAGCGGCTCTCAAAACGGCATTGAAAACTTCGGTATTCTGAAAGGAACAACAGAAGCGGAAGCGGCGGAGATAACATCGGCGGTGGCGGCGGCGGCCGTGAAGGAGGACGCCCGGATACTAGCAAGCGGGTAGGTATCTGGGGGGAAGCTTGAGGCTCGCTTGGGCGTAGGTAAACACTACGGGGGTCATTGCAGCCAACGGCTAGCGTGGATTTATTTCGCTCATACCATGGGTAGTTGAAGCTATCGTCCGGATCCAAATGTCGAATTAATAATTATTCGTTCACGTCCGGACGATAGCTTCAGCTCCCCATGGATGTCGAATTAATAATTATTCATTTACGTCCGGATGATAGCTTCAACTCCCCATGCATGTTTCTTTTATTGAGGAAAAAAAAACAATATGAGGCATACCTACGCTATGTCCCCCAGCTCTGCTATTCTTCGCGCTAGCCATCGGCTGCAGCGCTGTATACACACTAGTAGTAACAGTCAGCCCTAGCGCAGTGCCGTGTAGGCACGCACTATGGCTTTTGCAATTTCCGCAGCAACTCCGGCGCTACCTACGAAACCACAACTTGTAGCGCAGAGCCTTAACTTGTGCATCTTCATCAACGACGATGGAAAGAAAAGACTGCGCAGTAATTATTGACATGATTGGACTCTACTATGACAGCTCAAGATGCAGCGGATGGCTGCATTGGTGTGATGCGAATGTGGTTGCGGATGGCTATCGGGCGGCTTTTCAGCCTCCGCCTTGTGGCGCCGCCTCACAACTTTAAGCCCGCCACAACACCGCCACTCAGCCACAATCCAGCCCAGAACCGCCTGAAAGAGTTGCCGAGAGTGCCCCTGTGGGAAGTGCCGGTATACTGTCCGTTCGCGATGGTCTACAACACCCGCTACATCGGCTCTGGATCCACGCCCACATGGCCTTTTTCACTTGGCATCAGACGAGGCTGAAAGCCCAGAGCACTTTTCTAGCTGGCACTGGAGAGTAGCTTCGGCGTGGCCGCCGACGATGCTAGTCAGGCGGCGGATGGTGTTTTTGCCGTCTGTATAAGTGTGGTCGCGCATCCCCAGTTTGACAGCTCCCCAGGTTACTCCACGGGTAGTCCTCTGCAGTCATTCACTTTGGTTGTGGTGCCTCTCGGCCCGCCCCTCGCTCCCGCACCATGCTGTGTTCCAACATGGCGTCCCTTCTCTCCAACCCCACCCTCATTCTTGGCCTTTTGGCCGCACAATCGCTCGCAATTCCTGCTCCGCTCCCTTCCGCCACCTCGGCCCCCGTCAAGCGCGATGACTTGTCCTGCTGGGACAAGGTCAGCGACGGCCAGGTTTTCCAAGCCACGAATGCCCAATGGGACATTATCTGCGGCACCGACTATGCGTCAGTCTATATCCGATTCACAACACTAAAGCATATGCTGACCAATGTGCAGTGGCGGTGACATGGGTGTCTCTTGGGTAGGCTCTTTCGAAGAGTGTATTCGGGACTGTGACACTACCAGTGGCTGCGTTGATGTCTCCTTCGTGTGGCCCAACGCTTGTTACAAGAAAAACGCCCTTGGCTCTCCTTCTTCTGTTGATTCCGTGTGGACCGCAAAGAAGAAGACGACCGGCAGCGATACTTCCGTTTCTACTCCATTGTCTTGCGAGAACAGTGCCAGCGATGGCGTCACGTACACTTCCTCAAAGGGCACCTTCCTCATCGAGTGCGGCATTGACTATGCTGGCGGCGATATGGGCTCTTCGAACACTGCTTCGTTCGAGGCCTGTATCGAGGATTGTGCCTCGACCGACGGCTGCATCGATGTCAGCTACGTGTATGGCTCTTGCTACAAGAAGAACGCTCTCAACGACCCTGTTTCGCTCAGCCACGTCTGGACCGCCAAGAAGGTTGCATCGGACACGGATTCGTCTTCCACTGCTACTATCACGTCCGCGGCAACAACCACCACGGCCACTGCCACCGCAACCGCTATCACTTGCCCCTCCAGCAATGGAACCATCACTGGCATGTCTACTGGCGGCACCTATGAGATACTCTGCGCCATCGACTATGCCGGCGGTGACTTCAAGGAGGTTGACACTCCTACTTTCGAGGAGTGTCTCGAGGCCTGTGACAACAACGAGGGATGCGTTGCCCTTTCCTACGTCGCGCCGTCCTGCTACCTGAAGAGCGAGCTCATGACCCCGGTCTCCGTCTCCTACGTCTGGGGTGCCGTCGTCAAGAAGTCTGCCAAGGACATCTACGCCTTCCCCACTGTTGCTGATCAGACTCTCGAAGCTGGTGCAACTGAATCGATGATGGCCGAGCCCATGACACTCGAGAGCCCACCTCTTGCCACCCTTGGCCCCGTCGCTCCCCCGGGCATCAACATGGGTGGTCTCAAGGTGTTGACACCCAATGCGACCAACGCTCTGTGGTACAACGGTGACGACGACGCCATGGACGACGATGAGTCCGGTGCCGTCACCGTCCGCCTGACCATCGAGTACAAGTACCCCTCCATCGTCCTGGACCACTCCATCTACATCACTGGCGTCTCCTGCGGCGGCGGCGTCCTGACCGGTACCTTCACCGAGCAGACGCCGTTCCTGCACGCTGCCACTGAGTGGCCTAGCCAGGCTCCGCTCCTGCTCATCAGCGCTGAGTCGAGCTGTGGCAACGGCGAGCAGAATGCCTTCTGGCTCGCCAGCTCCGTCTCCTTCGACACGGGCGCCATGACCTTCAGCGCGCCCGGTGAGTCGGTCGAGCTTGCCGATATTTACGAACAGATGGACATTGATTTCGGCAAAGTCGAATACGAAACCGACGACGGGAGCGACACCTCTTCTGATGATGGCACCGACACCTGCGGCAGCCCCAGCTCGTCCTTCCTCGACGATCTCCCTGCCGTGGCCTGCGGTGCCGACTTCGATCAGGCCCTCGATGATGCGCTTGGCTACTACTCTGCCAACGGCGCCAGCCAGCAGGCCGTTCTCGCCATCGCTGGTGTGCCGGAGGATGACGAGTCGAGCCTGGCCAAGCGCGGCTGGTTCTCCTCCCTCATTAAGGCTGTCGTCAAGGTCGCCACAGTGGTTGTAAAGGCTGTTGCCGTCGTCGTCCAGGCTGTGGCAAACGTCGTTGTGGCTGTCGTTGCAAAGGCCGTTGAGGTCGTCAAGGTAGTGGTGCAGGCGGTCGTGGCCGTCAGCATTGCCGTCGTCACGCAAGTTGCCAAGCTCGCCGTCTTTATCGCCACCGGCAATTACAGCAACACGCTTACCCTGCCCGTCAACCTTGGCCCGCCCGCTTCCGTCCTGGCCGAGTCCCCCTGGGGATCCGATGGCTTCAAGTTCTACGAGTACACTCCTGAGGAGGGTGGCTCCAAGTGGGAGGCATCTGCCGCCGCTCTCGAGAAGATCCAGACGGAGCTGGTTGGTGAGGCTGATCCCGAGCCCGGTATTGAGCTCTGGTGCGTCGACTGTGGCGTCAGGGGTAAGATTTCTGCCACTGGTTCCATCAGCGCCACACCCCTCTCCGGTCTGAAGAAGGGCAGCATTGGCATCTCTGGTAACATGTATGCCGGTGTCTTCCTTGGCGTCAACGCTTTCACCCAGTGGGAGAAGACTGTCCGCAAGGATCTATTCGTCAAGGGTCTGCCCGGATGGTCGATTCCTGGCATTGTCAGCCTGGGTCCTCGCCTTATTCTCGCCGCCCAGGCCACCATTAGTGTTGAGGCTGAGGGTCAGATCCTCACCGGTGCTAGCCTGAACTGGCCTGCCTTCCAGGCTACCCTTGATTTCGTCGACAAGTCGCAGTCCTCGCAGTCTGGCTGGACTCCCGAGCTCACAAAAAAATTTGAAGCGCACGGAGAGGTCACTGCTACTGCTGCTCTTGGTCTCCCCGTTATTGTCAACTTCGGCATCAACATTCTCAACGGCGTGTGGGAGAAGGGTATCAACCTGACTGACTTCCCCGCCATCACTGCTGAGGCTTCGTTCGAGGCTGATTTTGGAACCGATAAGAACCAGCTCGGCAGCGATGACTGCGAAGGAATTGATTGGGACATCTCGCTTACCAACGAGCTCCGTCTCGATGTCAGCGATGGCCCTGGCTTCACTCTCAAGCAGTGGGCATCGCCTGCACTTGCCAGCGGATGCATTGGCGCCAGCCGCGATAGCGACGACTCGGAGGAAGAGGCGACCACTACGACCACGTCTGCTACTCCGGAGCCTACCGTTGAGGATCTCAGCCTCAAGTGCCCTGCCGCAGACGGAACGACCTACACGGACTCCAACCTGAACACTTACACCATCAAGTGCCACATCGACGCTCCCGGTGGCGAAATTGCGACCTCTCTTCAAAGCAACTTCGATGACTGCATCAGCTGGTGCGGTGCCATGTCCTCGTGTGTTGGCGTTTCCTGGGTTCCCAACCGCTCGACCTCGGACAACTGCTTTGCCAAGTCTGTCATTGGAACACAGCGCAACTCCGATGTCTACTCTGGTTACGAGATTGATATGGCTATCATGAACAATCCCTTCACCATCTTGAGCATGATTTACGCGGATAGAGATATCACCGCCGCCGCCAACAACAACATCATCCAGGGCCGCACGCTTGTCATTAACACGAACACCATCTCGGGCTGGGCTGGAGATCCCTGGGGAGGCAATCAGAAGAGTATCTTCTTGCTCTACATGTATGGTGCCGAGACCAGGACCTTCGTCAGCCATGATGGCCAGGGAACCTTCACCATCAACCCCGGTTCGGTTCAATGGCCTTCTGAGATCGTTCCTACCACTGGCCAGTCCTGGAGCGTTTATAATCTCCAAGTGGTTGCAGTTTGTTATGGAATCAACGCCATCACCAGCACCAGCGTTTGGTCCAACATCTACTACTATGCTCGCTACACCGGTCAATTCCAATTCACCAACGGCAACTTCCAGTGGGATACCTGGCCGGGCATTGTCAAGTCTGGTGTCATCTGGTACAAAGACCTCGAGACTGGCGCTTTCTATGCCATGGCTGTTCGCGAGAACAACTATGGTGGATTTGCCCAAGTCAAGGCCCGCAAGCGTAGCCTCGAGATCGACGCTGGTCCCTACAGTAACGGCACTGACTCCAACTCGACTGTTACAAGCAGCATCGCTACTCCGGAGTCCACTCCTTTCAGCTCGAGCTCGGTCTTGCTGGCGGATGAAATCATGAGCTTGACTGCTACCCCCACCGATTCCGAGTTCCCCCAGATGACCCCGACCATCGTCAACGGCACCAGCTCCAGCAACTCCACTAGCTCTGGCTCCTCCTCCGAGTTCTCCCAACTTACCTCTTCCAACAGCACCAGCAACTCCACCAGCTCTGATTCTTCTACTTTCCCTCAGCTGGTCCTGACCAACTCCACGAGCGAAAGCAACTCAACCTCCAGCAGCTCCAACTCGACCTCTGAATTCCCCCAGCTGACCCTGACCAACTCGACGTCCTCGCTCAACTCAACCAACTCCACCGACGCCGACGTCGCCATCTCCTCCTTCACCCTCCGCGACACGACGCAGACCCTCCTCGTCAACGCGGGCACGAACGGCAACCTCTTCCTCTCCATCATCGGCGACGCCACCGACCTCTCCAACTTCACAACCGGCGCCCCCTTCACCGGCGTCTCCGAAACATCCACCATCTTCGGCGACGACGACTCGCGCCTGCTGCACTACTACCCATCCGTCATGTCCAAGACCGGCGCCTCGCGCCTGCGTCTCGCCGCCTGGGACGACCTGCCCAACGGCTCCAAGCTGATCAACCTGACGCCCATCACCACCGGTGGCGTCAGCTTGCTGATGGCCATCGATGCCGACGGCGCGTACTTCTGGCCGTTCTTCTGCGGCATCAAGGGGCAGCTGAACAAGGTGTTCCTCGTCAGCGATCCGGATGCCGGCGCGGCGCAGCTGGAGGCTGAGAATATGAAGTTCACGGTGACGGGTGGTGAGGCGTATAGCTGTAATCCGTTGGCGTTGGAGGCGGTGGCGGTGTAGATGTACATACGTAATGATGATGATGAGGAGTGACATGACGATGAGGAGTAATTGATGAGGGGAAGAAAGAAAATGAGGTACGGCGATAGTAATGGCTTAACTAATTGGTATAGGATTATAATGAATGTCGTCTACTCAAACATGTGCGGGAGCGGTAGCCAATTCCCTCTGAAATCCCCAGGGCAGTGCTGCGTGCAATACGAAGTATACTTTGTAGTAGACTATAGTAGTAAGTCATTTAGAAAGGCTACGCAGTTACTCTAGAAACGTTTCTAGGTGCCTGGAAACATTTCCAAGTGGTGGAAACGTTACCAGGCAGCGACATGCCCATACAGGCTCTTTTCTACAGTCCCCTATCGCAGCCCATGGCTAGCGTAGATTTATTTTTTGCTCATGTCATGGGGAGTTGAAGCTATCGTCCGGACGTGTATGTAGAATTTTTAATTCGACATTCTCGTCCGGATAATAGCTTCAACTACCTATCTATTGTATATTTTTTTTTAAAAAAAAAAGAGCTATACTTACCCTCAATGATCCCACTATTATTCGCGCTAGCCAGTGACTGCAGCACCCTCTGTAAACATGTCAAGAGGATTGTTTTAGGGCGTTTCTCAGTGCTAAGAGTAACGCAAGGTTGCAGCTGACGATATATCTTTATGTAAGCAACGTACGATTGGATAGCTTCTATCCCTCAACCCACGGCACCTGAGGCATCTTGTCCGGTCGCAGATGAAACATCCCCTCATCGCCTGCCCACCAGAAAACCCGGAGTGACGGCTCCTGATCGCGCAGCATTCTCGTTACGCCATACCCTTTAGAAGGCCCTAGACACCAACAGCAACCATGCCATCTCGCAAAGACCTGCTTGACGTATCTCCGGCTTGTTCATATCAAGGATGGCCCTGTAAAGGATTTCGATGAGATACGAGAAAGACCAGCTGGGAGAAGCAATCCCTTTGCATGGTACTCTGCGCGATACTTTGGCGAACACCTGCTGTGTTCAGAAGGTGGCGGCGATACTCTCAACAATGCTCTTGACCAGATTCTTTTAATGAAGAGTTCTACTCTTGCAGCACTTGCTCAACTGAGGCAAATGGAGCTTCCAAATGCCGAGGATGCTATCACGAGGCTGGATTGGCGAATCAACGCCCGAACCATCATTTTCACCTCACGGCTTCTCGAGCTGCCAGCAATGGAAGAAAACAAAAATTGGAACCATTTGTAACTCCACCCATTCACGCTGCACCTTGAATGCGTAAATGGATCTGTCAACCACGTCGACAGACTTCTTATGCTCGGCTTAAACTCGTCGTCGAAGGACGATTCTGTAAAATCTCATCTAATCTGTAGAAGAACCTCTTTGTCAATCTCACTTAATAGACACGATGACAAAATAATAGATCTATTGTTGAAGTTTAGAGCAGACCCAAATTAGGGCCTTAGCGTTAAGACCATCTTCGAGACTGCCTGCTTATTAACATTGTCAAAATCTTATTGCTATACTATGCCAATGTCAACATATCTCACGGGGAGTTTGGAACTGCTTTCGCAGTTGTCGCCTGCTCAGGGAATTTAGCTATCACCAAAGTCCTTCTTGACGCCGGTGCGGACGTCAAAATCCAAGGCGGCTGGTATTACAGCAGTGCTTTAGCAGCATCCACCAATAACGAGATTGATCAGCCTTGCACCAACTCCACGATCAGATCTATATGTAAGGTCGGTTTTAACGCATCAGCACGAAGAAAGGGCGAAAATGTCACAGATGTGCTCCTGGACGCAGGTGCAGATGTTTTTATCCAGGAACATAAAGCATTATCAACCACGTCAAGAAAAGGACACATCAAAGTCATCGAACTCCTTCTGAGAAGAGGATGCAGGCCGAATCCTTCACCAAAGAGGTCAGAAGACCCGATACTTCATCGAACAGTAAGATCGGGCAATGTCGAAATTGTAAAAGCCTTGATTGAAAATGCTGTTAATCCGAACGAGAAAGATTACAGAGGAGAGACTGCGCTATGCAAAGCCCTATATAGCCCTAGTGCGGTAACCCTTTCACACACCGCCGTCTTAATATAACTTCACGGCTCAGGCTGCACTTTACTGCGCCTCAAGGCCGTTTCCAGGAGGAACGGGAAAAGGGCACCTCATCAAGAAGTTGCGGCAAGGCAAGTCGGATGGATTGTTGTTTTGCCTAATTTAATCCATTAGCAACGAAGGGCAAAAGCAAGTGAAAGCACTGGCTTACTCGTTCATAAAAACGTAATTGGGTCCGTAGCCAGTATTGATCTAAGCATGGTTTTTAGCCTCGAAACCAAAATTTGCGCATCAGAAGCTATCATAACTTACGTTGATGCATCCTCCCCCACTGTGGTCTGCGTGGTTATTGCTGCAGTAGGCACACTGCTTCGACGATCCGACTGTGGGGCCGTCCCAGATGCCGAGCCTGAAGTAGCCCGAATACGAGAAGGACAACGCTTCGTGTAGGTCTCCACCCCTGGCTATGTTCGTTCCGGATCCCGTGCGTCCGGTCCACATCTCAGTGCCGGTGCAGTCCCTGTTGCGGAAGAAGGTGACGGTGCCATCGGCGGCGTAGGCGAGCTGGCTGAGGCCGACGCCGAGGAGGAGAGATTTGACGAGGCTGGGCATCTTTGGATTTGAGGAAGTTCGAGCGTAGAGAAGATTGGTGTGAAATGAAGGGGTTGTTTGTGTTTTGAGCATGGCAAAAGCTGTTGGCTTTAAATATTCCTTCAGGCAGCAGTTCCTTCGTGCCTGCCGGCAAGCGATTTCCGCTAGCTCTCCTTTTCCCCAACACCATCTCAAATGATATCGGGCTGCAATGTGGAGCAATTTTTTCATTGAAGGTACTTTCCAGGACGATCTTCGGATGTGAAGAGCCGCAAGTTGTTGGATCTCGTGTGAGCCAATGGTGTTGGGAGATCTTGGCCCCCATGAGCTGCCGGGTCCATGCTCATGGGCGGCTCCACCCGCTTTCGCACCGTGCGTCTGGAGAGGGCTCCGGAGAGCAGGCCATAAAGACGATAGGGTGCACTTTCGCATGCTCTACGACCCACTTCGCACAGCCGAAGAGAGGAATTCCCTGATCCTTCTCGTAATCTTATAATCAATCTTCTCTCAACATGTCACCCAACCATCAAACCTTGCCCAGCAGCTAACACTAGTTACATCTACAACGCCTCACATGCGAGAGAAGATACCACCATCGTACTCACCCTGGAAAATATTATGGGGTAATTGCAATTCTAAAGATCGGATTGCAGTTGGCTTTTATTTTTCTGTGCCGCGAGAGACGAAGCTCAATCATAGCTATGAATGTCTCTTGAGTTGATCTAAACATATCACTTCTCGTCAAAAGTAGCATTGGACTCCAGAAGCGTACAGGTAATGTACAGAATATTTGCCGCGCATGTCCTACCAGTCCAGGCAACAAAAGCCACTAAAGCAGTTAGCCTTACTCCACTACAGCTCCGGCCTCCACATGTCTCTAATAGATAATTTGTGGACTATTCTCGGCGGCGTTATAACGCGCAAGGGCAGCCATAGTAGTGTAGTAGAATACGAACGGTGGCCAGAATATGTCGCCCCGGCCCAAGGTTGTTCGCCAGCACTCAGGAAACTGTGGCCCGTTCGCTGGCCAATGGCCACCGTAATGGCAATACGCCACAGTCGCTACGGCACAACGTTCTACACTACATGCAGTATGTGCACGAGATTGCTCGGTTACGGAGAAGGGGAGAGAGAAACTTGAGATTCTACGCATGCTTCTAGGGCATGGTGCGGACGTCAACGCAGCTGATGGACATGGTTATACGGCATTGGAGATAGCCTGCGCCGCTGAACACGAAAATTCGTTTACAAAAGAGACAGTCGATACGCTTCTTAAAGCTGGTGCCGATATTAATACTCCGGTGGGGTATTGGTTTGGCCCTCTAGAAGCTGCTACGGTTCGAGGTCATCTCGACGTAGTGATGCTATTACTTGAGAGAGGAGTACGATCTGCCGTACAAAAGGATAGCGCTCAACAAGTTGCAATTTATTTGGGATTCACGGAAATTGTTCTACAATTGTTGAACAGCGGTGCGAATGTGCAAGCAGCGAGGGGCCGAGGTGAATATGGCTGCGAAAGGGGGACTCCTCTTCACATGGCCACATTCGAAGGGTATGATCGCATTTTCGATATGTTGGAGCTGAAGCCAACACATACGGATTCCTTAGAACACCGTACGAGGCTACGCTTATAGGACATACAAGGAGTTTCTCTTGGAGTGGGGGCTGGGAAATATCGTAAAAATGTTTCGAAATGCAGGAGTGGCAGAACCGCAGAAAGATTGCCACTATGGAATACCATGCGACGGCCCCATGTGCACAAAACAAACCGAGGATCATTATTCACGACACCTCGGTGAAGGCCGACCAGATGATTGGATTGTTGGAACACGCTACAAATGCACCGAGTGTAAAGAATTCAGCTTGTGCTCGGCTTGCAAGACCCTGGTCGACAGCGAGGGAATGTTGGTGAAAGACAAAAAGATAATTCTCAGATACACTCGCCAAGAGGCCAAAGGTCTTTCTCATACTTCAGAAACCGAACATTCTGACCAAGATTCACACAAAGCAGAATCGTATACAACAGGACCGAACTATGGTGACAACCACCGGCTCGGCCACGTACTACGTAAGTTCGATGAAAGAAAATCTCTTGGCCTTGAGGAGTCACTAGGCGAATAAGAGAATTCCTTTTACAAGAATTTATTGTGGAGGCCAAATGAACGTATGGAACAGTGAGACGTTCAATATTTGTCACATGTATGACTGGTGATAAAAGGACTATAAGAGGCTGCGGCGATATTGGTAGGAATGTTTCGATGGACTTTCTACTGCATAGATCTTGAGAAAGCTTCTGTAGTAAGTTGCTTTATAGTTTTTGGAATACGAGGGGAATTCTCTCGTCGAGTTGATGGATGTCAGTACGAGCCTCCGGCTAAAGTTTAACGTGCACTTTTTCCTTGCGGGTAGAGAATCTATCGGTATATAGGCTCGAACAGTACTTTATACCACCTCTATTAGTTTAGACAGTGGTTTGTAGAATCGTTACTTTATAGGTAATGGGAATTTAGACCTCTGGGTGCTTTGCCGTGGTGGGAGACTATCGCCGTCGTTTCCGTCTAACGATCTGATGCAGATGCGTAGTAACTCTTAACAATGAAAGAAAAAATTCGCTTAGAGTCGTGGTATCTATTCTTGCTTCATTTTGTAAAAAAAAAAAAAAACTAGGGAAGATTACCAGTCCGGATGTTTGGCTATATCATGTGGTACAACCGACGCTTAAGCCCACATGTTAAACCAACTCTAACATCTTATTAGGACTGGGATACGCCAAGTAGGATTTTGTTCGCGTACAAGTCTCTTCTTGCTTGACTCGAGTTTCGCTCCTGTATTTCCTAGATACTTCTTTGCCAGGCGATTCCGCTCTCGGACGCTGCCCTGTTTCTAAGCCACCCGTGAAATTAGGCTCGAAAAAGCTAATGGACGGCCCAAGACCCCACTTCGGAACCAGTCCGCCGCCCGCATCAGCACTAGAGCGCCATGCGGGGGCCAATCTCACCTCAGAACACAGATATAAGAACGACGTCTTGCACCAGCCTCTACTTCGAAAAGTACTTGCCGCGATGAAAGCCTACCGTTACGACTGCGAAACCTTCAAGCTCGGCGTCGCCGACGTGCCCATCCCGACGCCCGGCGCCGGCCAGGCCCTCATCCGCGTGGAAGCAGCCGGGCTCTGCCACTCGGACACCAACCTGCTCAAAGGCGTGGTGCGGCTCCCGCACAAGCAGCCCATCACCCTGGGCCACGAGGTCGCCGGCACAGTCATCCAGCTCGGCCCGCAGCGCGTCCCTGATCATACCTCGGCCAACACTGCTACCCCGCAACCATTATCGTTCAAACCCGGCGACCGCGTCGCCGTCGCCCAGGTCGCGCACCCGCTCAGCCCGCTCAACTGGGTCGCGTCCATCGGCCTCGGCCACGACGGCGGCTACGCGCCCTACACCCTCGCCTACGTCGACCGCCTCGTCCCCATCCCTCCCGGCGTTTCCTTCGCCCAGGCCGCGTCCGCCACCGACGCCATCTCCACCGCCTACCACGCCATGGTGACCACCGGCGCCGTCGGCCCGGGCATGACGGTCGGCGTCATCGGCTTGGGCGGGCTCGGCATGAACGGCCTGCAGGTGGCGGCGCTGCGGGGCGCGACGGTGTACGGCGTCGACGTGAACGTGGTCAAGTTTGGGGAGGCGCGGGCGAAGGGGGCGGCGGCGTGTGCGGCTTCGATCAAGGAGCTCAAGGATGTGGTGTTTGATATGGTGGTCGACTTTGTGGGCATGACGGTGACTACGCGCAGCGCCATCGATGCGGTGCGCGAGGGCGGGACGGTCGTGCTGGTGGGGCTAGGTGAGTCGAGCGTGCGGATCCCGTCGGCGCGGATGGTTTCGAAGGGGGTGGCGCTGCTGGGGTCTATTGGTGCGAGTTTGGGGGATTTGAGGGAGGTGCTGGGCTTGATTGAGGAGGGGAAACTGAAGCCAACGTTGACGGAGGTTCCCTTTGGGGAGGTCGAGGCAGCGCTGTGGTCGCTGGATCGGAATGAGGTTGCTGGGAGGTTGTATACATGTCCGGGGAAGGAGAGCTCGGTTCTTAAGTCGAACCTGTAGTTGGAAGCTGTGCTCTGTAAATGGAACTCCATCAAAGGGCCTGGCCCTGATTACCCTTACTTCGGCCATGTCCAGTCTTCTACTATGAAACACCTGCAAACCAAGGACTCTGCAGCGTTACCACAACCGCCTCGACTGCTCCCGCACCTATAGATACCATGTCCCACTCGACGCCACTCCCATGGGCAGCTGTGTCAGCTGACGGTTATGCTGCAACACCAGTTTCTGTGGGCTGTGGATTCCGGCCGCTCGGCGAGTTTCCGGGCGCGACATGCTGGACGCTCTTCAGGGTCATGTTGTTGGCAGTGTGTATTATGTAGAGAAGTCCACTGTGAAGATAGCGAACTTTCATTTATGCGGTATCCTGAAATTTCATCGACTGAGAAAAAAACAACTCGTTAATTTCAGCCATAAAAGTGGCGTGAAGCCGTGGCGGTGGCCGCGTCGGAAGCCGCGCGGCATCAAGCCTGGCTACAACGCCGCCCGCGCCGCCATCGCAGCCTCATTTACCTTGGTGGAGAGGAGGCGCTGCAGACGGTAAGCTATGCTAGTCCGAAAAAGCACAGAAGAGATGTGATTGGCCAATGGCTCATCTATAGACATCAAAAAGGAAATGCTCGTTCCTGGTGGATTCTTATGCCCGGAACTACTTGCATATGCATTGAGGCGAGAGCCTGGTTTCTTTTTTACGAGGACATCTTTCGCACTAATCGTAGAAAGGGCAAATGGCGAATTCGTGAAGATGGACTACTTGGCGTGGGGAAGCGGGGAAGCGGTGTACCAAGGCCAGAATACAAACGGCCTGGAACTTTTGCAACCTTAGCAATTGCCGATCAGGGGTGCAGGGTCCATCACGGCTTAAACACGCTCTTGCGCCGCTCGAAAAAGTTGTGGTGTGATTCCACTTGGAACCCCCGGGCTTCAATGAGAAAGGAAGGCGGCCCAGAACAATCGGGGAAGCTGCAAAGAGCCCTGGCATGGCTAAGAGAGGAAGTCTGGGGAACGATTGTAGCGCAGTCTGGACCAGATCGTCGTCACCCTTGTGCCACGTGGACGCCCAAAGAGGTAGTTACTAGCCTGATCGGGCCACCTCAGCTGCACTAAACCAGCCACATCCCGCTGCTAGTCCCAAACCTCGGTATCTGAGGCTGACTGGTCCTCCGGCGTCGCCGCCCAGCTAATTTTCTTTGCTGTAAACATCTACTGCAACACGCGGCCTGGGTACTGCTGCATCGCCTGGGCGGCAGTTCGACATGTTCTCCAACGGTCGAGGCCCGCCACACACCACCGTTGGCTACATGTCCAACATACTTTCAGCTAATTTTTAGCATCAGCTGGTGGCGCAT
Source organism: Lasiodiplodia theobromae (assembly GCF_012971845.1). Taxonomy (NCBI): domain Eukaryota; kingdom Fungi; phylum Ascomycota; class Dothideomycetes; order Botryosphaeriales; family Botryosphaeriaceae; genus Lasiodiplodia; species Lasiodiplodia theobromae. The sequence continues at coordinate 11,176 of NW_023336554.1, read as the reverse complement.
CAATTTAGTGGCGCTTTGCAGCTCCAGGAAGTACCTATACAGACTTTCTTTTCGCAATGCTTTCCATGGTATAAATACATAACTGGAGTAGTAGCCTCTTGAGAATCAGCAAGCACGATACCGAGCGCTCACTGCAACTCTAACTCTGTGACAAGATGCGTTACTCTCCTCTGGTGGCCCTTCCTCTGGCGGTCTCCGCCTCGCCTCTGGTTCAGAAAGACTTGCTTTCTGCTGCCAAGAGCGCGTTCTGCTCCCTCAACAACAACATTGTCACTGCTCTCAAGCAACAGTCGACGGCTACCAGCTACTGCAGCAGCTATCTTTCGATTGCCACCAAGACCCTGTATGTCACAATCCAGTAACGCCAGCAAAGCTCACTGACTTACTCTGACAAAGCTCTACTACGTCCACAGTGACTCCCACGAGCGTCCACGTAACCACGACCTCGACCGTCACGGGTGATCCGTATATCACCACCGAGACGGCTACCGAGACCACGTCTACTGATCTCTATGTGACCTCGACCGTTGTTGAAGTGAGTTTCTCCCAATCAAATGAGAAGAATCTTGACTAATCTCACCACAGACGGACACGACGACATTGACTCTCACCACGTCTACTGTCACGCTTTCTTGCTTGAGCAGCGCGTACACGGCCGCGGCCACCACGTCGGCCTCGAATGAGAAGCGCGGCAACGTGCAGAACCAGAAGGCCAACGTCCAGCCTCCAAAGCAGCTCCAAAGGGCCAATGTGGCGCAGAACCAGAGGGCCAAGGTGGCGCAGCCAAGGGCCAACGTGCAGAAGCCAGCCTGCTTGCCTTCGACCTGGGCTGCTCCGGCCATCTCCAGCGCCTGCTCCTGCTTGAGCATCCCCACCCCCTCGACCACCACGACCATCACAACCACCCTCGTGGCTGGCACTGTGACCGATACTGCCACCCAAACCCTGACGCCCACTGAGACAAGGTAAGACCACTCTGCAAATGATTGGAACAAGTTTCTGACGATAGCAGCACTGTCACGACGACCGAGACGTCTACCAACACCGTCACTGACTACACCACTACCACCACGACCACCACCGAGACCGCATATGCCACTGCCACCACCATTTCCACCAGCGGCCTTGCCTACCGCAAGTACACGCATTCTTACAACGCAGACTCGTCCAGCAGCGGCTTCACCTCGACCTACTTCAAGACGGCCTCAGTTGACTTCAGCGGAACCATCGAGGACGTCGACTTCTCGTCGCCGAACTGGCCCTCCGGCAGCCGCTACATCACGCTTCCCGGCAACTCCCAGTTCGACTCGGCCTACGCCGCCGTGCTCATGAACGGCTTTTTCGTCGCACCAACATCTGGAACCTACACCATCTCGTCGTCCAGCAGCTCCATCGACAACTGGGGCTACTTGTGGAAGGGCGACGTTGCTTACAGCACCTGGTCCGATAGCAACACCGCTTACCAGGCTTCAAGGACTGGTGCAGGCTACATTGGAGGCAGCACCTCCTTTACCCTGAGTGCTGGTGATGCCATTCCTATGACCCTGCTTTGGGCGAACGGCGGTGGTGTCGGCCAGTCTACCTTTATCATCACCCTCCCCAGTGGATCGACCGTCAGTGACAGCACGGGCTACTTTGCGCCTGGCTGTGATGCTGTTTTCTCGTAGACTTCACGTCATGTGTATCGCACAAATTCCGAACGGTGGTAGTGTTTGAAAGGTAGCTTTTACTAGAAATAATTATTTGTTACAACAATGCCACAGTAAGAACAAGCTTGCAGCAAGTCATCGAAATAATTTACTCTGTCACGGACCTTAGAGAAAATGCACCCTTCAATCAATTTGAACCTCCCGGTCATGATCAAGTTGCGGCCAGGGTTCGCAGCAAGCGTAAGCGGCTTACCAAGCAATCAAACAAGCGGCTTGTAAGCGGCCTTAGAGGGCCCGGTTGATCATGTTTTAAGCTCAAGCGCTTGCGCTTGTAAATACCGAGCTTTGGGCCGGCCGCCACACATTCAGCTCACTCCAAGCCCCTGCCCTTCGCTCGCGTCCTGCTTCGTACACACACCTGGGAAGAAATGACACTAGGGAAATGGGTGTAAGCAACATGCATCACAGTAAGGGCGCTAAGGCCTACTAGTGGAAGCTTCTGCTGAACAAGCTTCGTGCTTTAGTCTTGGCCACCCCCGCCCGGAACAAGCTTTCTTAGCTGCGACCATCGAACGTGCAACAACTAATGCGAACATAGCAAAAGATCTGCACAGCTGTAAAAGAGATGTAAGACGGAAATCACCGTAGGTGCTTTTGAGCGAAATTCTGGATCCTGTGCTATGGGAAAATCCGGATCTAAGAACGCAAGATGATGTGTCAGACTCAAAATCCACCCACATCAAACAAGGTAGATCCCAAACCGACCCTTCAGCATAGTAACTGAAAGCCTTAGCATATAACTCGAGGCCCCCGCTTACGGTCTCAAGCCTCGACTATCGCTCTTGTCCCCCACCCGTTGGCCAAGCACACAAAACCATCATGGCGAAGCCAACTTTCTCGGTCTCTACTCTCATTATTTTTGTTTTCGCACTAGCTCCTTTCCACCAGGCGTTCGCCTCCCGTGAAGCACACGATACCGCGATCTTCAATGATGACCCCGAGCTCTGGCCACAAGTGCCGAGGGTCAGACCTGTGCCACCACGTGCGTTTCTCCGCGCTCGGGACGGAACCGTTGGTTGGTAAGCACCCCTCACATAGAAGCGGCGCTCGGTCTTCTGACTTCAATGTATTGGCACAAAGCTCCAATAGCGACATGGCCTTCTGTCCCACGCTTGTGGAAGACGAGAATACAATGACAAGTGACGGAGCAACCACCACCACGGAGTTGGGGAGCACTGTTACTATGGCAAGCGGCGGTACAGCTACATCGACCTACACTCATACCATGACAGGTAGCGGAGAAACGGCAAGCACGCACCGCGGGGCCACTGATACCATGACAAGCCACGGAACAACTGCTACTACAGACTACGGTAGCACTGATACTATGAGAAGCACTGTCACTGAATCTGGAAGCACGTCTGGCATGCAGTCCCCACACGGCAGCACCATGACAGGAGGCTCTAGCGGAGCATCTACTGCGGAAGCACAGACTACACACAGCTATTCTGGCAGTGGAACATCAACAGCCCCTTCCCATTCTGCAACGCACAGCAAAGCCTCAAGCGACCGTACTGGTAGTGGAATTTCCGTAGCAGTAGTGGTGGGACTTGTGGCTATTGTCAGTATCATCCTCTGAGGAGAAGAAGAGCATGGAACGTGGGAACCTGAGATGAAGGTTCGAAGAAATTGAATCTTGATGCGGAGTCCAAAAGTCTTTCTCTTAACACGTTATGCCATTTGATTTCTTAATTGATTTTATAAATGTATTCAATTTGCAGTTATACATTACCGTGCCCCGTTGATCTATGCCGCTCGACTTTGTTCAGTGACTCCTCAACATGATGCATGCACACTGACAGCTGCTGTCTCCTATTTCTCTTCAACTCCTCCTGGGTGGGTTGTTTTCACCAACCCTGCTATAGGCTGTTCTTCCATTTTGCCTCCGGCCCTGTCCTATAATCGTCGATGTTCTGCTCAATGCCCGCACGCTGACCACGCCTGCGCCACCAAACCATGCCACAGACCAGTGCCAGCGTGCTGTTCCACCTAGAGTAGCCCTAACACTAATCCCGCCTTCGCACCTATTGACAGCCCTCCACTGTCACTGCCCGACATGCTGCTGGTTACCGCGCCGCCACTCTGTCTCTTGATCATATGTCTGCACCGAGACCGCTTCGATGTAGAAACGTACATTTACCGCAACTCTGCATTTTAAGGATGGTATCTGAAAGACGCCGGCGTTGAGGATTCCCAGGCTCATCTGAATGTTCATGTACCTGGCGACGTTTGCGTTGCACATTCAGCTTTTAGTACACGGCCGAGCGCTCTTGGCACGCCGCGGGAAAGGTCTGGACAAGTTAGCTAGTTTTAAATTTTAGATAATATTTAATCCAGAGAAACGTATCTACTCAACTGGTAGTTCAGCTTCTGAACTTCAAAACTGGTTGGGCGCACGTGATACCGGCACTTCGCAGTTTTCTAGAAATGGCCACGTTTCAACTCCGCGTACTTTCCAATTTAAGGCCGGGATTTGAAAAATGAAAAACGCGTCGAATACATCCGCAGTTTCAAGCACGCTTACGACTGGCTTCTCAATGAGCTCTTCCATAGACGCTGCGGAATTTCGGTGCTCCATTTGCCATAAGGGCTATTCGAGCAGAAATCACCTGAACCGACACAAGGCCATTCGTAAGACACCATGACTATTGGATGCAAACACGCGTTGACTTGAGAAGACAAAGATAAACCCTTATCGCAATGCCCTTTATGTGGCAAGGCTTTTTTCAAAGCGTGTGTTCAGCCGACTTCCGCTTCAAAATACTCGACTAACGCAATGAATCAGTGAAGTAACTCGACGGCATACGAAGACCTGCGCCAAGAAGGGAAACAAGGCACCTTTATTACAAAGGAAGCCTGGTAGAAAACGCCACGCTTGCGACAATTGTTCACGAAAAAAAGTTGCATGTGACGCCGAATTCCCATGCAACCCTTGCAGCAGGAGCGGTATACTGTGTAAACGCGAAGGGTCCAACAGCTGCATTGAAGGGCAGGATCATGTGCCGTTCCTACGAGTGTTCACAGAAAGATGGTTGTGTGACTCAAGGGTCGCAGTTTCTGACGAGCTTTTCAAGCATCACAACAGCCTAGAAGGAGCTGACCATCCTCTTTTTGAGATTGATGATGAAGAACGATCCTTGAACGAAACCCTGTTTGGTTTCACAAGTTTGCCCTCCGGGTCAATCATGGATGACTTCTGGGGACATTCATTGCACAATGAAAGTCAATCAGGATCAAATGAGAGTACAGTGGGCTGCGAGGCACGTGTGGTAGACGTGATTCTACAACTTTTGGCTGCACAAAATCAGCGTAATCTAAGAACATCACGGCACGATCCACTAACCGATGAAAACCAAGCAAGGAGAGTTTTCACAGCAGCAAATCTGACACGATTTACCTCGGCGTATTTCAATCGCGTTCATACTTTTTCACCTGTCGTTTATCGACCAACCTTTGAGATCGAGAAGGCCTCAGTCCCACTTATTCTTGCCATGTTCATTGTCGGTGCTATGCATTCCGCACCGCAGGACCAGGTTCTCTTGGCACGCCAGTATGCAACAATGATCGAAGAGTATATTTTCAGTCACGAGGTTTTCTCCTCTCCTCTCCCAGAGGTTTCAGCAGGCCTGGAAGATGAGCGTTTGGAGATTTTACAAGCTGCTATGCTCGTATATCTACTACAGCTACACAACAACAATGAACCTACTCGAGAAAGGATCCGCAATCAGAGGCATCCCTGCCTCATTGCTAAGATGAGAGCGTTTGGTTTCCCGGCTGTAAGACACGAGGAACCAACGGGCTCGACTACTCTGCCGTCTTTGAAGACTTTCGTCAATAATGAGGTGAAAATAAGGTATGGAAACTTCTTTACGCGCTTTCTGGCAGTGAGTACTGAGCAAACAGTAGACTTTGGTGGTCGGTCTATCTGGTGGATTGTCACTTGACATTTTTTTTCAACGATCCTCCCCGAATCGCTTTGTTTGAAATGACAAGCAACATGCCCTGCTTCGATGCCCATTTTGAAGCAGTAAACGAATTTGACTACCACAGTCAAGCCCTTTTGCAACCGCCAAGCGCTTGCGTCCCTTCACTGTTCGAACTCAGCACCTGGATTGGCCAAGACCAATGGGTTGGATTGCAAGATCCCAAGTGGAGCTTCATCTCGGTTCACCACCTATTGGGGTTGACTTGCTGTAAGTCATTCTATGCATAAAGGAGAAGAACATCACCTAACCACTTTTATCTTATATATATAGCCCTGAACTCTGTCTACTTCTCTTCAAGGATGGCCCGAACCGCACAGACTGCATCGCACGAGATGGTTCGCATACTAGATAGATGGAAAAGCCTTTGGGATTCGATTTTAAAAAGAGATCAGGAGAACTCAGGGCCACCGCCGGCGTTTACAATGCATGCTGTGGAGATCTGGTGGGTGCTTAAAAAAATAATTCAGATCGTGGGTTCAAGTGGCGAGGACCATAAATATGTAAGTGGCATCGCCTTTAAGACTGCGAAAGAACTGAATGACTTTATTTGTAAAGTCAACCCGACAGCTGGATGATCGCGCTTGTCCGAGGCGTGATCTCAAGGATGGCAGCTGCGTCGATGAGAATGCGGCGGTGCGAAGGCCTGGAGGTGTGAAGTTGCTGGTGACAGGGTGGATGGCGACCTGGACGAGCGAGCTGGGATGGGGCGCTGTAGCTGAGGAGCGATTTTGCGGAGATGGATGTTGGTGGAAGAGTGTGGGCCGGTGTGGCGGAGAGAAATTCTGGCACTCACGTGCAGACTGGCGGAGATTGTTCGGAGCTACATACGCCTGTTGTATGTGCTATAGAGTCGAGCTGAATTATGGAGGTAGCAAGGCCGGGCGATTAGAGGGGAATTTGCTGCTTAATGAGTTTTCACGTCGCTGACTGTTCCGGCTCAAGCCGGTACTTTCCGCCGCCAAACCGGTTGGTCGATGCGCTCCCCTTCATGAAAACTCTATGCGGGGTCTCGACAGAAAGGAGGAATGATCGTCACGAGGAGCAATAGGGAGCGTGGCAGCACAAGGAGAATGGCCGTGCAGACCCGCTGTGGCCAATCAGCTGTGCCGAATTAAACGTATGGCCAAGACCGTATCGCAATATAGCGTTGCTTTGTATCACCGATAGCATCACAGCCCACCGATATGGTCGCGGCAAACCCGGTCCAAACGCGTCAACAGGAGGACCATTGCAGGGAGAGGCAGTGCTGTCGAGGGCTATATAAGGGCATCCGCCAGACCAGCACTCGGCATCATCAGTCGTCCACACCATCTTTCATCGATCGAGGAATCACCCACTTTCGGGACCCCGGCATCAATCATGGAGGACACCCCAGAACATGGTATGTTGACACATTCCTCGATGCAGTAATCATTGTTGACGCAACAGCCTTAGGGAACTCGATTCCCATTGCTGGAATCGTATCTATTGCGGTACGGAACCCAACGGCCAAGTCATCGTCCTCCTTACTAACGCAATCCACCAGCTTGTAGCAGCAGTTATTGGAAACGCAATCTACAACATGTATTTCCACCCACTTAGCAAGCGTAAGTACCCCACCACCACCGAAACGCACGTCAGTCTGACCCCCTTTGCCGTTCCTGGACCGAAACTTCTGGCCGCGAACAACTTCACCTACTGGTACTACCTGGTCACGGGCAACATCCTTCCCTGGTGCCAGAGTTTGCACGAAAAGTACGGCGAGGTCGTGCGCCTCGGCTCGAACAAAGTCAGCTACATCAACCCGCAGGCATGGAAGGACATCTGCGGCCACCGCGCCCACGGCAAGTTCGAGAACACCAAGGACACGCATTTCCACATCCCCGGCGAGAACGGCCAACACAGCATCCTCAGCGTGCCGAGCTCCGAGGAGCACGGACGGCTGCGCAAGATGTTCTCCAACGCCTTCAGCGACAAGGCGCTGCGGCAGCAAGAGCCGCTGATCACGCAGTACGTGGACAAGCTCGTCAGCGTCGTCGACAAGGCGGCCCGCAGCCAGCCGAACGCCATGGTCAACCTGGTCGAGCTGTACAACTGCACGACGTTCGACATCATCGCGGACCTTGTCTTCGGAGAACCTCTCGGTCTGCTAGAATCGTCGGCGCTCTCGCCGTGGGTCAAGTTCATCTTCGCGCACATGAAGACCGGCACCATCCTCTCTCTCGCCCAAGAATACCCGGCCCTGGCCAAGTTGTTCGAGCTGCTGACGCCCAAGTCGCTGATCGAGAAACAAAAGATGCACCGCCGCCACACGAGCGACCGCGTCGACAAGCGTCTCAGCAGCGGCATCGACCGGCCGGACATCTGGGACCTGATTCTCAAGAAAGCCGCCGGGTCGCTCTCGCTGCGGGAGCAGTACGCGAACGCCGAGATCTTCATGGTCGGCGGCTCCGAGACGACTGCGACGCTGCTGAGCGGACTGACCTACCTGTTCCTGACCAACCCGGACAAGATGGCCAAGGCCGTCGCTGAGGTGCGCGCCCTGCCCAGGGACGCCCTCAACTTCCAGGGCGTGGCGCACCTGCCGTACCTGCAGGCCTGCCTGGAGGAGACGCTCCGCCTGTACCCGCCGGTCCCCGTCGCCATGCCGCGTGAGACGGCGCCGGGTGGAAGCTCCATCCTGGGCGAGTGGGTGCCCGAGGGGGTGCGTTTCCCACAAATCTTCCTAGAGTTGATATCGAGCCTAAGCTAACTGTGTCCAGACGAGCCTGCACATCTACCACTACGTCGCCTACCACTCTCCGCTGAACTTCAAGGACCCCAACGCCTTTGTCCCTGAGCGGTGGATGGGGGATAACCGCTACGACTCGGACAGGAAAGACGTGCTCCAGCCCTTCTCGTTTGGCCCGCGTAACTGTTTGGGCAAGAAGTAAGTCTAAGCCTGACAGCATCAATCAAGCGTTTCGTTTGCTGACCCTCGGATGCAGCCTCGCGTACCACGAAATGAGACTCATCATGGCGAGCATCCTTTGGAATTTCGACCTCGAGCTCAGCCCCGAGTGCACGGACTGGTTCAACCAGAAAGCTTACATCATCTGGGAAAAGAACGATCTCATGGTCAAGGTCAAGCCGATCCATTAGATTAACCGCGTTGAGGATCCTGCGCGGACGTCAAATTCTGCGGGTCGTTGTTTCCGAGACCCCAACTACTTCTAAGAGAAAGATGGTCACTAAATGGAATAGATTAGCCGGTTTCGGGCGGTTGTCTGTTCGTGCATTAGGTAGGGACTCGTGAGTGTGTAGCTTTGGAAGCTTAGGGTGGGAGTGAAGGGGTCTTTTTGGGTTATATCTGTTTTGCTTATACATAGATAGCTTTGATTATTATTTTAAATTTCTTTCCCTATGCCAATGTGCTGACGATGGAACAATGCCCACGGGCACGCATACCGCCTTGCCATCTTGCCACCCACTTCTCTCACGCACTCCCCTTTCTGCAACCAGTATTGCCACTTCCCAACTGTTTCGGGAATAGTGTCCAACCGGATCCCTATGTCCATCCTCGCGACGTTGTACCACTTCGCTACTTACTACAGAAAGGCTGGACAAGGAGCAAGAACTCAGAAGGACTTTACAAAGCATCTCCACGTAGCTAATCCATGTACAAGGTGAGATGCGAGTGGTGGCTGTTATGGTTACTTTCTGCAAGCGGCGAGTCATACGCACGGTAGCTGCTGCGTCTGAACACTGCGGCACCTTAATTCTGCGGACGTCTGAAAGCTCGCGGTCGCGTCCAGAGGGCTTGCGGGGTGGGGGACGTGATTGAATTACGGTTGCAACGCTGGAAGGATACCATTCAGCCCGCTCTTTGAAAGCCGTGGTCGCATTGTTTGATCAAGAGGGTTTGTGTTCCCCATTGTGTCAAAGAGACTAAGAATATCCTGCTTGCATCGCAGTTTTCACCAAGCTCCATCGCCAGTCCGACCCGCCGTCGACGCACTTGCAGCGTTCCCCCACGGCGGATACAAACTAAGGTTACACAACCCTTGCTACCGAACAGAGCCGATCTGGTAGCATTGGCAACAGCAGCAACAGGCCATCTAGTTCTAAGCTAACAAGTTCGATATCATCCATAAATTCTATTTACGACCGGCCTCAAATATTACCACAAAGCACAAACAGCCAACAGGTACTAACCCTAATATATTACGCTGGGACTCGGGAAGGGGTAAGACAGGGGCGTCGGGAAAGGGTGTAGCGTTAAAGGTTCACTACCGTTATCTAAAACGTTACTAGACACTATATATAGAAGATAGCAGCCGTAGTTAGACAGAAAAGATAACAAGAGTGTTACGACACGCTTAACAGCAGTAGAAAAGTTAGAATCTTATACGACTTACCGCCTACGTAACCAGCAACGCTAACCCAACACGACCGACCCGGCCGACCCAGCCGCACCCGAACCTGCCGACCCGAGTCACTAAACCCTTTTCGGCAACCTGATTACTCTAGTTACCTTAATCACCACAAATAATCAATACTAATCACACTAATCACTCTATATATATAGATTATACTTGTTATAGTAGATAGAACCTTTGTAGTCAATTCTAATTATTGTCTTATACCCCTCTTATTACCTTTCTTATCTAACTACGGCTGCTATTCTCTATATCTATGTTACGGAATCAGGATGCGGGTCAAGCGGCGCAGCAGAACTCATGGGCGGACCGGATCATCTCATGCCGAAACCCCGGACGCACCTAACCCATTTGGGTAGCCCACAGCCTGACCCCACGAAGCAGATCTCCCTTGGCCACTGGCCACCCCACTGTCCACACCAACACCACAGTCTGGCCAACCAGCGGCCAATCATAGTATATAGAACACACTCACTTACAGTAGATAGGACCTTCGTGGTCAATTCCAATCATTGCCTTGCACCCCTCTTGTTGCCTTCCCTACCTAACTACGGCTGCTATCCTCTGCACCTAGTGTCTAGTGACATCCCAGATAGCGGTAGTGAACCCTTGACGCTGTGAACCTCCCCGACGTTCTTACCTCACCTCCCTCCCCGAGTCCCAGCGTAACAATCTAGTATCTAATAATATTCTAGATAGCGGTAGTAAACCCTTAACGCTACACGCCTCCCCGACGTCTCTACCTTATCTACCCGTTCTAAGTCCTAGCGTAATACTTTAACTACTACTCTATAGACACTAAAAATAAGTAAAAAACTTATCGAACTAACTATAATAATCTAGACTAAAATCCGCGCCTCGCTTTCTAACGCGGAAGAGTAACTATATAATATTTACCTAGTAATTTCTAGAGAACCCGATACGGAGACCCGTATAATTATATTAGAAGCCTACGCCGCCGAAATCGCTTTCTTAACCCGCGACGTTAGTAGGCCCCGTCTACCCCCCAACGCTTCCGAAGATTACTCCTTAGGGTTAGGGTTAGGGTTAGGGTTAGGGTTAGGGTTAGGGTTAGGGTTAGGGT